>NC_081350.1:40652693-40808280 GCF_029784015.1 Lycium ferocissimum | reverse complement strand
GCTTGGGGTTAAAGTGTTAAAAATATAACTTGGGAGCAAAGTGTAAAAAATAAAGTTTGGGTCAAAGTGTTAAAAATATAACTTTGGGGTGAGTCAAAACTCCCTAATCACTAATCCAAAAATTATCACCCCAATTAATTAAAAAACTAGGAGTTACTTCAACTCAATTTTTAAAAACTTATTTGTCACCAATAATTAAAAGCGAGAGACCTAAGGTTAGTAGTGAAGTGTTTTGAGTGACAAATTTGAGAAGAAAAAGGATAGATGATATGATGTGTCTTTTGGGGATTTGCAAATTGGGCCATGTTAATTTGTTAATTTTATATATAGTCTTATTGGATTTAGAAAATGATTTGAAAATGAGTAATTAATGTCAACGGTAAGCAAGAAAAAAAATTATTTTTTCTTGATATGCTAAAAGTGACAAGTAAAAACGAAAATTTATATTTAAAGTACTAGATAAGTAAAAGTGAACGGAGAGAATATATTTAAAGGTAATGGTGAAAATCGCACCTAGGGAATAACCGATAGTTAGTTTATTTTGATATATAGAAAATTATAGTTCAAGGGAACAAGTAATACTTGGGGAGTGAAACTCGCAAAAAATTGGTAATCATGAGTTTTTTATTATTATCTCTTATATTTACTCATGTTTTTTTGCTCTACAAGACTATAACATTGAAAGAAGGAAAACAAATACAAGACTAAATACATTTACAATTTCTTAAATTTGTCGGTACATTTTTATTAGATGGTCGAATTATAATTTGTTCCGATATAGCATTTGAACATATGATAAAGTGTTTTTATTAGATACTTTAGACTAAAATTTTGAAAGACTTTTTGCACTTCTTTACAAACGCGCATTATATAGATAAGTTAACCACTTAAAATATATCACTTTTTCAATTAGGCATCCGAACTATGTTATTTTCAATTAGGTCAATTAAGAGTTTAATTCCGACCATTCCATATGTCAAGGGTCATTATTAGTTTCTCTCTTACTAATATGCCTGTAACTTGTTAAACTAATCTTAAATTAGCACATGGTTTTTGGTGCAGAGTATTTTTAATATATTTTTATTTCTACAAGTATGTCCGTTAAATTTCAAAAATTATACATCAAAATGAAAATAGTTAATTTCTACATTAGGATAAGAAAATAACTTGCTTTGAAAAGGTGAACCATATTTTTCTAGATTTTCTTTATAGTCGACTATAAGCTCACTCAATCTTAAAGGCTTTTACACTAATTTTCAATTTAAACAGCTTTCAAATACTATAGTGGTATCTTTTCTTCAGAAATTTGCTAGTCTAGAACTCTGTCGTGCCTTATCTTCGACCCGTCCTCCGTTACGATCGTCACATACACTCTCCTCTTGAGAATTCAGTGTGCTTGTTGAGATTTGTCCATTACCGTAGTGTTATATTTGTCATTACGGCTTATCGTTTCATTATACACATCTACTTAGCCTAACGAACCTCGCATTTGTCCTTTTAGCTGCAGGACAAATTCCCGATGTTTGATACCAAAGTAGACAATAGTGACACACGTATTTGAAACTGGATTGTGACAGATGTGTGATTTGTAAATCAATTAAGAAATTTTCCAAGGTAGAATTTTATTAAAGTTTGACCATATTATGTCCTGATTCAATGAATAACCAAGGATTAACATTTCTTTTGTATTAACATTATAATAACAAGATAGGACAGAGTAAATTCATAAAATGTTTAAACAGACTATAGATCAATCCAAAATCCAGCATTTCTCATGTTAGTGTGCTAGCTGTGAGTCACTTGTAATTTGTTTATCATAGTTATTATGATTATAATTATGTCGTTGTGTTCAATTTATTTTATTTATTATTATCTAATTGGTCTGCTTTATGCGGACTCTATAACCTCCAAATTTAGATAGTTGACTTATTCTTAAATAGGAAAAAAAAAATGGAGCAATAGTGAGTTTAAAATTGCTACTTTGCTTTAAATATAAATTATTATTTTTTACAAAAAAAGACACTACCAATGCTCTTTATTTAAATTTTTAGTTTGGCTTTTTTGTGCCTGAAATTATTTATTTGCTTTGGTGTGATTAATTAGTCATTGACTTCAGGAAATTAAAGCCAATGAGTTAGGTACTTGCTTTTTCTAAAACTTCTCTACTAGTTTTAATAAAATAATTTCTTATTCTTTTCTTGGCTTTTGTTTTTGTTTTTGTTTTTCGAGTATTAATTTCTTCAGAGGAAACTCGAAATGAAATGTTTGAAGAAGAATAATTCGTCGACTTTGTAATGGAGAAAAATATAACTACACATTAGGAATTAATGTGTGTATACATGCATGTAGTGCACTTTGTTTTTATCAAATTTATATGCCACTATGATAGGCTTTTATTTTTTCTATTATATATTATATTTAATTAAATGCAAGATATATATATATGCCTTCGATTATCTAAATCATGCTTTACACACATGGATTCTGAAAGAACCACTCTGGATTTATCGTAACTATCATTATTAACAAGAAACATTGAAAAATCAGTCCAATGTCCGGTGTAAATTAAGGTTATACTTATAGCACAACTTACAAATGCTTGTTTAGTTATATAATCTATTTCATAGAACCCGTATGAGATCGATAATACCAAATACATCAGATTTTTGAAAATTATTATTTTTTATTCAAGTTAATTGATTATTTCGCACCATTTCTTCATATCTAATTAATATCAGTACTAGTGTCTATTTGGAAAAGGATTGGTAGGGAGCGTTTTACCGGGACAATGGGTGATCGGATTAACTTAGTGGAATTCAGATTAATCGGACCAATGCTTCAAATACATGATGGTTAAAAAATAATTAGTCGGTGACTTTAGTGAAATTTCCATTTTAATTTGCTTCTTTGATATTTCAACTCTTTCTTTTAACAGACCAATAATGTTAGACTATAATCTCAACATAACTTCTTCATAATTACTTCTTCATATTTAAGATGGTGATACGTAAGTTTCACCTTGCTCTTCCTAATGATCATTCTCCATCTTTATACAAAGTTCTTATTGTAGTGGCTTATATATAATTGGGATTAAAAGTGCAAATCAGGATTTATATATATAAAAAGATGATGCGATATCATGATGTTTAATGTATATAATATGTTACACTAGTAGACAATATAGAAATCCTCTATTATTTTATGTTTGTAGTACTATTGGTCCGAGATACAATTAAATAGATTGATATGATCATTGAAGATTCATATATATAGTCGACTCGACTTGCTTTGGATTAAAGTGCCGATAATATTGTTGAGCATATCTTAAAATATACTCCGTACTAAAAAGTGAAGAAAGACAAGCTTGTCAAGTAATTTAGGGCCTTTGGGCCAAGCACATGCTAATAGAGTATAAAGCTCCATTTTTTTGTGCGGATTGGCCTTCAAAGGCACTGCTCTTTAATTTTTGGCCCTCAAATTGGTGGTCTTTAATTTTTGTCCTTCGCCTAATATCCCGAGGTTCTGGGTTCGAATTCCAGCTCAGTAAAAAAAAAAAAAAAAATCGCAAGGCATGCAAAACTCTACCTCAGGCAGAGTTGAGTAGAGTTTTGCATTCAAAACTCTGCCTGTGGCCTAATTTTGGCCCGAATAGGCCTAACTTTCCGATGAAACTCTGCCTTGCGTTTTTTTTTTTTTTTTTACTGAGTCAGGATTCGAATCCCAAACCTCATGGTATTAGGTGAAGGACAAAAATTAAAGACCACCAATTTGAGGGCCAATAATCGTAAAGAAGGACATCATGTATGTACTAGAATATAGGGCAAGGGCATCGAAAAAAACCGAATTACCGAATCGAACCGGCTAGTTCGGTATTTTGGTATTCGGCATATTTCGTTTTCGGTTCGGTTTAGGGAATAAAAGTATAAAATTCGGTATTTCGGTTGCGGTATTTATAATTATACTGCTCTAATTCTAGAAATACCGAATGAAATATACCCATAAAGCCTAAAGGCCCATTGTATTAAATTACTATAATAGGCTAGGCCTACCCATCACTCGTGCTCACTTTTCACATAAAATCAACCTAAAACCAACTGTAAATCCCTAATCGACCTAAATGTCGATGTGAACCCGTTACGGCCAACGAACTCACTCTGCTTGGCTCTTCGCTTCGGTTGACTAATAGGTCTTTCCCGATTGATATACATCTTCTTTAAAAGTGAATTATTTTTACTCACTAGGCTAAAGGGTGGCACAAAATATCAAAATAAAAATAAAAAAAAATAGCGTTTTTGAGTAGAACCTTTTTTCATTTTTAATTTAATTCTGTCCTATGTTAGTTTTTTTTTTTTAACTTGTTCTTGACAAGAGTGTTAATAGTCCATAATGAACATTAGAGTGAATTCTTTGATTACTTCCCCCCAAAGTTTGGTTGTTTGATCTTGTATTGACCCCCCTTGCGTTCCCCCGACCGACTTCGACTTCCTTATTACCGAATACGTCTCTCGGTCTAGAATTTCCATTTGAAAGATTAAATTATTTACTTTGTTTTTCTCATCACACTTCTCTACAACTTAATTTCTTCATCAATTCATTTTTCTCATCAAACCCATCATAAATTTCACCCCTCTTTATCAAAAATAAAAATAAAAAAACCTAATTTTGTTCTCTATCTTGAACCACGCCCCCACCCACTTGCTTTCCTCTTCTTCAATTCATTTTTTGAAAACCCCCCATTTTAACTACCCTATAGGTATTATATTTTCAAAGAGTATATTTTTCGGCTGCCGATTTTGATGGCGGGTTTGTTGATGGTTGCAAAATTTACGTGGTTCTTGCAATTTTGGATAGTTTGATGGTGGTGATGTGATTCCGGTGGTGAATTTTGAATTTATGGTGGTAAAATTATTTTCTGCGTATTAACTTTTAAATTAATGGTTAGGCATGGAATGCTTATGTCTTTTTCTCTTCTTTGGTGCCTTGAGAATACAAAATGGCATGTGTCACAATTTTGTTCACCGTATTTGGATCGAGGTGCTTCGATGGGTCGATTTGGATCTATGGTGGTTTTGGTTCTTTGGGTGTTGGTCGGCAAGTTTGTTCACCACCATTTCTCTCGGCGAGGTTGGCTTTTTTTTTTTTTTTTTTTGGAGAAGATAAGTATGATACTTGGCATCGCATGGAACGCGGTAACGACAAATTCACGAGAAATTTAGACTTTCGAGAGAGCTACGATTGATTAAAAAATTTGTGAATCTAGTAGTGGTGGTGGGATGAATTTGGTGGTGGGTGATTATATCCCATAATAGTGGTTGGTGGTTGCATTTTTTATGAATGTGAAGGAGAACAATTAAATGACATGGATTTAAAAAAAAAAAACAAATTTGGCGAGTTTATTGATGTGGCATTGACGTGGCGGCCTGACAAGGCGGGCGAGTGTATTACACCTTCCCATGTGCAGCTGGTTATAAATGTATGAGGGGTAAAATAATTCACTTTTAAGATGTTCGAGTGTGTATTAGATCACCGGTATAGTTTAAGTGTGACATTGACATTTTGGATATAGTTTAGGGTTGATTTGATGTATTTTGCCATATAATATATAAAGGGTTTAATATTTTTTTTAAAAGATGGGATGTTTACACCAATAGCCGATTAGATTTATAGTTTATTTTTTCTAATCGGTGTACATTGATTATTTTTTCTAGTCGGTATACACTGATTATGTATGATTATACAATAATTATAACATGATTATCATATATAATATATTTGACAGTTATTTTTAAATTAAGCGATTGGATGGACTGGTTAAGTCTTTGAAAAAGACGTAGGCGGCATGCTAGCAGTGACACAAGTCTATATTTGTACATGTACCATGGACTACACATTTGCATTCAATTTATAGCTAGTGTAGGTAGCTATATTATATTTTGAGTTTAAGTTATATATATTGTTAATACAAGAAATTTTGAATCATAAGTTATATATATTGTTAGTATAAGAAATTTTGAATCATACGGTTATTTAAAGGATATTTATAGGTGACTCGCCTTTAAATGTGATGTTTGTAATCTTGAAAATAATACATATTATTTTCTACGTGTAAAGGAGGATATTCATTGATAGGTCCTTCTAAATGTGAGATTTAAAAATTACCTACATCAAATAAAAGTGACAAGACGATATAAAATTTGTACTTAAACTCTATTATTATATTGGTTACCTCCATCATTTTCCTCTTAAGGCTAGCTGAAGTGATGGTAGTTCCTAATATATACTTATTTATTTATTTATTTATTTTTACTCAGTACACTTTTACCTCAACCAAAATGAGAATTCTATATGTGAGTAGTACTTCCCAAAACAATTGAAGATGACACTACATAAAACAACAACAGCAACATATCCAGTGTGATCTCACCGTGCGATTTGGCGAGAGTAGGATGTAAACAAAAGTCGTCATCCTTATCTTTGTGGGGCGGAGAGACTGTTTCCGAAAGAACTTTAAATTTTTAACTTACCAAAAAAAAATAGATTCTAAATTTAAAAAATTTGTATATGTTTAGTGAATTTCATAATACAAATACAAAGTTTAGCACAAATTTACTAAATAACTCCGGCCCTAGTCCCATGTACATGGATTAATATTTGCAACCAAGAAATGTTTGATGCCAGCTTGTTTGTAGAGAGAAAAAACTCTAGTGCTACACATCAAAATAAAATAAAAAATACTCCTATTATATTTCATGTAGAAAAGACAATAACAATACAATATGCATGGAAGAGTGATGAGAACCGCGTTGAAAACAAGAAAATTCCATTGCAGGATGCTGTAGTTTAGCTTGACCATATATAGTAATGAATGTCTTTCAAAAGCATGCTTCAAATTATTCAGAGGTATATTTGGATTTTTTACGGCATGCTTCAAATTATTGCAGAGAGTATATATAAACTAATTTGATAGTTTAGGGGTAAGTTTGGATCTTTTGTTTATTTACGTAGCTCTACTGAAGCATATATAATGAACATCTTTTGAAAGAGGGCCATATTCGAGATGAAAGATAATATAGGTAAACGAATCGTAAAATATATGAGATATTTTAGGGATAAAATTGGAATCTTTCACCTACTATATATCATAATTATGTAGTATCAAGCTTGTCAAAATCATTATATCACATATTTCTAATTGTCCGTCTATAAAAATCTCTCAATTAAACTGATTGAAAGGGAGAATAAACATTTCTTTACTATCCACCAAAATCTAGTATATTAGTAAAAGTCTTTTAAGCGATAGGTTTATGTTCAATTTGCATTATCTCTTTCCATTCCGTTCCAAAGCAATTCGTGATTTTTTTAGAATAGTGAAGGAAAAATCTTTTGCGTTGCACCCGATACTTCTATGTATGAAAAAGTCAAAAAGAAAAAGAAATGTCAACTCGTTCAAGCTGGTCACCAACCCAACTTCCCATTCCCATTTCAAAGCAATTCTTGATCTTTTTAGAGTTCTGAAAGACATCCATCTTTCGCCTGCGCCAACCCTCCTATATATGAAAAAATTTAAAAGAAAAGTCTACCGGTCCAAGTTGGTAACCAACCCAACTTTCGTTTCTTGTTTCAACACATTCTTAATCTTTTTAGAATTCTGAAAGACACCCTTCTTTCTCCTTATTGTGCCAAAACTTCTATATATGAAAAAATTTAACAGAAAAAGAAAAGGTCTACTAGTCCAAGCTGGTCACCAACCCAACTTCCCGTACCCGTTTCAACGTGATTCTTGATCTTTATAGAATTCTAAAAGACACCCATCTTTCGCTTTGCACCGACACTCCTATGTAAGAAAAAAGTTTAACAGAAAAAGAAAATGTCTACCGGTCCAGGCTGGACACAAACCCAACTCTCGGTTTCCATTTCAAAGCAATTCTTGATCTTTTTGGAATTAGAAGACACTCATCTTTCACCTTGCAGAAAACGTCTACGGGTCCAAGTTGGTCACGACCCAACTTCCCGTTCCCTATTTCAATGCAATTTTTTTATCTTTTTAGAGTTCTGAAAGACACTCATCTTTCGCCTTGCGCCGGACAATCCTATGTACCATTTCTTTCTTTTGTTAAAAACTCAACCGGCCCAAGCTGGTCACCGACCCAACCATTTTGTCACTTCAAACCAGTTTCTCAGATCTTCATCAATTCAATTCTCCTCAAAATCAATTCTCTCTCCCTCACACACACACTCACTGTACTTCTCTCTCTAAAACTCACTTAAAAAACAAAAAGAAAAGAAACTCTCTTTCTATTTCCAGATCAAGAACCCCTCAACCCCATCACATTTCTACATTTTTCTCTTTTCTCTCTACATATTCCAAAAATTTAATTATTTCTTTTAAAACAAAAAAAAGAAAAAGACAAGGAGAGAGAAAATTACATTTAATTCTCCTCAAAATCAACTCTCTCTCTCTCTCTTACACACACACTCACTGTACTTGTCTCTCTCCCTAAAACTCAAAGGAAAACAGAAAGAAAAAACCCCCCTTTCTATTTCCAGATCAAGAACCCCTCAAGTCTCAACCCCATCACATTTTCTACATTTGTTTTTTCTCTCTACATTCCCAAAAAAATTAATCTTTTTATAAAGAAATAAAGAAAAGGAGAGAGAAAATCAAAATCAATTCTCTCTCTCTCTCTCTCTCTCTCTCACACACACACACACACACACACACACACACACACACACTCCTCACTCACTCACTACTTCTCTGTCTAAAACTCACTGAAAAAAAGAAAAAGGAAAAAAACCCTCTTTCTATTTCCAGATCAAGAACCCCATCACATTTCTACATTTTCTTTTTTCTCTCTATACATTCCCCAAAAATATATATTTTTTTTAAAAAAATATAAAGAAAAGGAGAGAGAGAAAAGCATAGTTAGTATCACTGAGAAGTGAGAAACAGCTTTTTGTTTCCTTCAAAGAAAAATGAAGTTCTGAAAAGACAAAGTCTTAGTTCCATCTCTGCTAAAAATAGAAAGAGAATGCTTAATGGAATCTTTATCTTTCAAGGTTCATTCTTTATTTCAATAATTATACTTACTTACAGCTGTTTTTTCACAGTTTTTTAGTATATGCAAGTAGTTAAATCTTATTGTTTATTGAAAATGTGTGTCTTTGGTAGCTTATGTTTAGTCAAAGGGAGATAAGTTTTATTTTTAGGCATTTGAAATTCTTGGATGTGTTGATGTTTGTTGAGTGATTTAACTTTGATGGGGTGTTGATGATTTTTTAGGGGGAAGTAAAATTATGGGTTTTGAGTGGTTTGTGAAAAAGATTGAAACTTTGTGCTAAGATTTGCATTTTGAAAAGTCAATTGTTGACATTTCATTTCAAGGATGTGGATGTTTTTGGAAGTTTTTAACTTTTAAAGATTGAATTTTGAGGGGAAATAAATTGTGGGTCTGAAGTGTTTGTATGTAAATGTTGAACCTTTATTGAGATTTTTGCAATTTAAGAGTCAAGATTGGTATGTTATTTTAGAGCTTACATGTTTGATGGGGAAATAATATTGAAGGTTTTGAGTGGTTTATGAAAAAGATTGAACCTTTATACTGAGATTCACATTTGAAATGTCAATAGTTGACACTATTGACATTTCAGTTCAAGTGTGTGTATGTTTTTGGAAGTTTTAACTTAAATGGTCTTTAAAGATTGAATTTTGAGAGAAAATAAATTGTGGGTTTTTAGTGGTTTATGAAACAGGTTGAACCTTTATGCTGAGATTTGCATTTGAAAAGTCAATAGTTGACATTTCATTTTAAATATGTGGATGTTTTTGGAAGTTTTAACTTAATTGGATCTTAAATATTGAATTTTCAGTGAAAATAAATTGTTGGTCTTGAGTGTTGTATGAAAAGGTTGAACCTTTATTGAGATTTTTGCATTTCTTGGATGTGTTGATGTTGTTGAGAGATTTAACTTTGATGGGGTGTTGAGGATTTTTTTTAGGGGAAATAAAATTTTGGGTTTTGAGTGGTTTATGAAAAAGTTTGAACCTTTATGCTGAGATTTGCATTTGAGAAGTCAAATTGTTGACATTTCATTTCAAGTATTTGGATGTTTATTTGAAGTTTTAACTTAAATTGTATTAAAGACTGAATTTTGAGAGGAAATAAATTGTGGGTAGTGAGTGGGTTTATGAAAAAGATTGAACCTTTATGCTGAGATTTTCATTTTCAGAAGTCAATAGTTGACATTTCATTTTTAGGATGTGGATGTTTTCGGAGGTTTTAACTTAAATTGGTCTTAAAGATTGAGTTTTGAGAGGATATAAATTGTGGGTCTTGAGTGTCTGTATGTAAAGGTTGAACCTTTATGCTGAAATTTGCATTTGAGAAGGCAATAGTTGACACTTGACTTCAAGTATGTGGATGTTTTTGAAAGATCTAACTTAAATTGGTCATAAAGATGGAACTTTTAGGGGAAATAAATTGTGGGTCTTGAGTGTTTGTATGAAAATGTTGAACCTTTGTCGAGATTTTTGCAATTTGAGAGTCAAGATTAACTTAAATGGGTCTTAAAAGATTGAATTCTGAGTGGAAATAAATTGTGGGTCTTGAGTTTTTGTATGAAAAGGTTGAACCTTTATTGAGATTTTTGCAATTTGAGAGTCAATATTAACTTAAATGGGTCTTAAAGATTGAATTCTGAGTGGAAATAAATTTTGGGTCTCGATTGTTAGTATGAAAAGGTTGAACTGTTAGTATGAAAAGGTTGAACCTTTATTGAGATTTTTGCAATTTGAGAGTCAAGATCGACATGTCACCTTTACGACTAAGCTGACAGTGGTTGTTAGCTGCTATGTAATTCTGATTCTGGTGATTAATATAATGTTAGTTACCCGCCAAATAATAGTTAAAAAGTGTTTGTTGTTTCTTTCT
The DNA here is from genome assembly GCF_029784015.1 of Lycium ferocissimum. Taxonomy (NCBI): domain Eukaryota; kingdom Viridiplantae; phylum Streptophyta; class Magnoliopsida; order Solanales; family Solanaceae; genus Lycium; species Lycium ferocissimum. The sequence continues at coordinate 40,797,349 of NC_081350.1, read as the reverse complement.
TGGATTTGTGAAGGATGATTATCTAATACAAGTTTTGTGCTTCTGGGGTTGAAGGGTTATATAGAGTGATATTGAGTTTTCGATATGATTCTTGTTAGCACTCTTTGCGTTAGGTGCGATTTGTTCAGTTTTTGCACGGTTCTAGCAATTTGTGGTTTTGTTAGATCTTGAGTTTTGGATCTTCTGATTAGTAATTTGATGAAATTTGGGTGCTGCAGGCGGTGATAGATGTATGGAATTTTGAGGATTTGGAGGCCTTGAAGTTGAATTAGTTGACAGAAGCCGAGGGGAGTTGCTTTCGATGTCAGGAGCTTCAAGGGTAAGGTCAATGAATGTAGCTGATTCAGAAGCAAGGCCAGTTCTTGGACCTGCTGGAAATAAGGCACAAAGGTCACCCGGTTCAAGAAAATCCCTTTCGAAACCTACGAGAAAGGCAGTGAAGTCAAAAGAGGAAGTTGAGATGGAAGATAAAAATGGTCACCAACCATCCCCTTCGTTGCATTCTTTTGATGTTGTTCCTTCGATACTTAGGCGACAGGAGTCGTTGTATTCTAACCTGTCACTTAGTGCTTCGTGTTCTTCTGATGCTTCAACGGATTCATTTCACAGCAGTGCTTCAACTAGTAGGATATATAGAATGAATAGTATCTCAAGTAGAAGGAAGCAGTTGGCATCGAAGTCCAAAAGGATTGTTTCAGATGATATAACAAACTCTTCAATTGACAGTTTGCAAACGAAGAAAAGATGTTCCTGGGTGACACCTAATACAGGTGTGTTCTTGGTTGTTCTGTAATTAAATTTACAACATCCTGTTTTTGATTCTTTGATCTGCTTCTGATATTAATCTATTATACTGTACAAACTATAAACAATTATTCCCTCCGTTCCAATTTATGTGAAGGTGTTTGACTGGGCACGGAGTTTAAGAGAAATGAGAAGTTCGAAGTTAAATTGTTACTTCATATGAAAAGATGTCATTCTTTTTGGGACTGCCTAAAAAAGAGAGTGTCACATAAATTGGGAAGTGAGGATCACTGGAAGTTTAATCAAGAAATGCTTTAAATTAGAAGATTAATTACAGCCTGATAGCGATCTTTTCATGCTTTTCCTTACCATCATTTTTGGAGGAGTCCGAGAATGGGCTGAACCGTTAAGAGATGTTTGAAGAAGAAAACTATGGAATAAATAAAAGACTGAAATATCTTGATGATGTGAAGGATAGGTAGATATGATAAGATGATGCCAGGACTACAATAAGGAGCTTATTCTTTGAGTTTAAGATAAACTCCCTGGGCTGCACAATATACTAATTGGCTATAGTAAAATCATAGTATCTTCTGTTGAAATGTGGGACCATCTCATCAAAAAGCTTAAGCTTTTAGAGAGAGGACACTTTTATTTACTTAATTATATTCTCATCATCTTCTATCTTCAGTACTATTGGCATGGAGGCTATTATCACTTTCAATTATGCAGCTTCATTATTATGAGGGCTCTAGCCTATGTTTCTACTCTGTAGAATTACTCCAGCTGCTTCTATCTCGAAGCTCTATATCATTATTCTGATCATCGAGTTCTACCTTTTATTCTGCTTTTGTAAGCACTTTTGCATGCATATAATTCCTGTGCAAACCGCAGAATAAGCTGTCAGTGCATAAATTTATAAGAGTTGTTATATGCTTATCCAACAAGATAACTATTCCTCTATTTCATGTAGTTTGTTTTCAGTTTCACTTGTCCCGAAATTCGTTATCTTTTTGAGCTTCATTGTGAAAAATGGAAATGCGATTTGAAAAGCTGCAGAGAACCTTAAATATGTTTGGGAGTATAAAACTGAGGATCAAAATCCATGTTAAGCTATATATATATATATATATAATATGTTGATCTTGTAGTTTCTTATATTGTCTCTCCTTTTAACCAGATCCATCTTATGCTAATTTCCATGATGAAGAATGGGGAGTTCCAGTCCATGACGACAAGTAAGTCGCCAGGTTCTTGTCCTAAGCATTCTTACATGAAATACAGATTCTAATTCTTATTGAATCTTGCAGGAAACTATTCGAGCTCCTTGTCCTTTGCGGGGCATTGGCTGAACTGACATGGCCTTCCATTCTTTGCAAAAGGCATATATTCAGGTACTCTCTTTCGGATCAGTTCTTTGATTTAAAGGAATTTTCTCAAGGAAAGTGTCATTTCTTCACCTGGAAAAGCAGTTCATATTTTCCTTAGAAGATTTGATTTCAATTGTTAATGTTACTGGTGAAGAAAAGGGACTAAAACATTGTAGTTCTCGTCTGTTCTGGCATAGGGTAGTCTGCTATGTTTTGTCCTCCGAGTTCTTTTTCCGTTTTTTGCATTGCCCTACCTTCACTCTACCGAGTCTTCGATAACTTTAACAAATAAAAAATTTCGTCATGCAGAGAAGTATTTGCAGATTTTGATCCCATAGTAGTGGCCAAGTTGAACGAAAAGAAGACTTTAGCTCCTGGAAGTACAGCATGCTCACTATTATCTGAACTTAAACTGCGAGGCATCATTGAAAATGCTCGTCAAATGTTGAAGGTATACTTACTCTTTATTCAAATAGAAATAGTGGACACCTCCACCTTGATTCAATTTGTTTGTCATTTACTAATTGGTATAGGGTCCTATGGCTAACATCAAGTGTTTAGGATATAGACCTATATGAGTTTCAATTTATAGGCACTTACTCACCAAAATTTTTTTAAAAAAAAAAAAGGTCGGTGTGAATGTATGTTTTACCTACTTTGTGATCAATTCTTTCTGAAGCAAAATCATGATTTTATGGGGAGTCTCTTACTTCCGTGGACCACTCTAAATTCTTTTTACTTTTGTTAACAGTAGAGATATTCAATCATTTATTGGATTAGGTAGAGAAGTAAGTTAATGGTGGTCCTGGTGATAAGTCAGTTTGTTTTGATCTGTACTGACAACTGGCAAATTAACTCGAGGAAGTCTTACCTTAATATTTCTAAACTAGAAAATAGTGCCAGCTGGCGATACCTAGTAGTTCCTCCTCTTAATGCCAGTGTCACACTTTATGTTCTTCAGATTTCATCAAAGATGCCAAGCTGTCTGTCGGATCTTAAAAGCTGTGCCTTTTGGAGGATCGACGTGATGTGACGATATTTTTGGAGGTCAAATGCATAGCCAGTGTGTGGCTTAGGAGACATAGTTTTTTGAAACACTAGTTGGCATTAAAATTGATTACATGTAGTGTTGCTTTTATGTCAGGTTATAGATGAGTTTGGATCATTTGACAAGTATATCTGGAGCTTTGTGAACCACAAGCCTATAGTAAGCGGATTTAGATATCCTCGTCAGGTTCCAGTGAAGACATCGAAAGCGGATCTGATTAGCAAAGACCTAATAAGGAGAGGTTTTCGGGGCGTGGGACCAACTGTGGTCTACTCTTTCATGCAGGTTGCTGGTATTACAAACGACCATCTTCTTAGTTGCTTCAGATTTCACGACTGTGTGGAATCTGCTGAAGGTAAAGAGAAGGATTCAATCAAAGATGAAACTGAAGCAACACAAGCCAATGAAGCCATCGAAACAGAGATATGTAGATCGATCGATGATTTGAGTTTCTCCTCGTAGTGATTATCATCTTTGTGTTATTCGGTGATATAAAGACTTGTAACAACTGGTTAAATTCACATAGATTAGCTGCAAAACTGGTTGTGTACAGAAATGAGTCAATATCTATGAATCATAGAATTCTTAGAGATTTTTAGATTACTAGAATCAAGATTAACTAGGGGTAACTTCTGTTTATGTCCATAAATGAATGAAGTTTTGCAAGTCAAACGTTATGCATGTAGTTACATAGCAACCATTCTCTCGAGGGTTTTGGTCTATTGGAAAGAGCGTAGCTTATGATGTGTGGTTAGGCGCACGTCATGAACTTGAACCCTACTGCAGACTAAAAGCCTTGTATTAAGTGGAGAGGCGTAGATGGGGTGGACCCATTGTACACCAACTTGTGAACCGTGCGTCGGCTAGGGATTTCTCGGTTATAAAAAATGAAGTTACATAGCAACCATCCTAACCTGTTAACTGAAGCAAATAACAGAAAGCAAGTCATCTGTCAGCTATGTTGCCCAATTTGTTAAAAAATGTCGACGGGTGCGTATTGGATACTCTAAAATAATGCATTTTTGCTCAAGATTCTTCACAAACGTGGATGGGTGCATATCAGATCCTCCAAAAGTAATGTATTTTTGGAGGATCTGATACAACTGTGACAACATTTTTGAAGGTGTGCCTGAAAATTGGAATTAGGTCAAACATCTACATGTAGGGACATTATGCTATCTGTTAATGTCTCAAAAACTGTGCTGGACAGCTCAAAAATAGATCGCCAACTGAGAACTATATCTTTATAACAATGGGGATGGATTGTGAAATTTGTTTCCAATTTTCAAGGCAAGTTACCAACTGTTAAGGGCCCTATTTTTAAAGATGTCTAAACTTCAATTTTTTGCGCGGAGTGCCCTTCTTTTGGGGTGGTCTTTAAATTTTGCCCCTCATATTTGTAGTCTTTAAATTATGCCCCTCATATTCTTTGGTCTTTAATTTTTGCCTTCGCGGGTTCGAGTTCGAACCCTCGCTCAAGCAAAAATAAAAAAAAAATCGCAAGACAAGGGTTGAATCGCGTGTATGCGGACCGGCATACTTTTGTTAAGGAATTACAAATTTTATGTCGAACCGTGATACTTTCATACCTTATGGGCAGACTTGGCATAAGTATGCGGTCCAGATAACTTTGATAATTTCTTCACAAAGTTATCGGTGGGGCATACTTTCTTCATCACAACACTTGCACATAACACAAATTGGTTCTACACTTAAGCCCGTTGTATGATCTATTAGCGGTGGAGTCTTAGTATAAGCACAATCACGTTGTGAAATATATTTTGGTCGAGTGGCGTATGTTGAAACACCATAAATTTTCGGTTGACTCTTTCGGGATTACCTAATAATTGCAAGAATTTAGTTCGAATCAAGCTTTTTCGGGTTGAGAAGAAGTATGCACTTGCTCCGGGATTCTCCAAGAACGATAATTTATCTAACCATCCAATGTACGATATGCCGAAACATGTTTCGTTAAATTGGTCAAATCCTACTCTTTGACATAGTAGGCATGGATCCACTTTATCCATAAACTTTTATCTGCGAACCCGGCATAACTTTGTGAAGGAATTATCAAAGTTATGCGGATCCTACATACTTATGCCAAGTCGCCCATAAGGCATAAGTATGCAAATGTCGGATAACTTTGATAATTCTTCACAAAGTTATGCGGTGGGGGAACATACACAATGGGCAAACTTTCTTCATCACAACACTTGCACATAACACAAATTGGTTCTACTGGCTCAAGCCCCATTGTATGATCACTATTAGCAATGATCTTCCGTATAAGCACAATCACATTGTGAAATATATTTTCGTCGAGTGGCATGTTGAAACACCATAAATTTTCGGTTGACTCTTTCGGGATTACCTAATAATTGCAAGAATTTAGTTCGAATCAAGCTTTTTCAAGGTTGAGAAGAAGTATGCACTTGCTCGAGATTCTCCAAGAACCGATAATTTGTCTAACCATCCAATATGTACGTGAAACAATTGTTAAATTGGTCAAATCCTACTCTTTGACATAGTAGGCATGGATCCACTTTATCCGTAAACTTTTATGCGGACCGCGATAACTTTGTGAAGGAATTATCAAAGTTATGCCGGATCCGACATACTTATGCCAAGTCGCCCACAAGGCATAAGTATGCGGGTCGGCATAACTAATTCCTTAACAAAAGTATCGGTCGCATAGCGAAATTTAAACTCTGCCTTGCGAATTTTTTTTTTAAAATTTTGCACAACGCGTGGGTTCGAACACAGAAACCTATGGGTGTTAGCCGAAGGGCAAATTTTAAAGATTTCAAATATGAGGGGCAAAATTTAAAGACCACCCCAAAAGAAGGGCAATTCGCAAACTTTTGTCTCAATGTTATTGAATCATATAAATCTCATGGACAGAGTTCTTCTTTCTTCTTAGCCAACTGTTTGTTGGTCCTCAATTCTTGAAATGGTAGATGGGGAACAAATGATTCATGAAATGGTTTCACAGTTTCCTTTTGTGCTATCACCAATATAATTTGCTTCCTTTCCCAGCAAATGAGTTATTTTTGTCTCTTGGCTACTATTTGCAAGTCCCTGCACCTAGAATTTTAGGCATTTATTTTATCTTATGTTTTTTCTTTCTTTGTGATAGCCGAGAAATTTTGCGGCTTGTGGCGCACAGTTCGAAATTAGGTGGACAATTAGTTTGCCCTTATATTCTTTTATACTTAAATGGTGCACAGTTTGAAATTTGATGGACAATTGATCTGCTGCTCTATTCTTCTCCACTTACATACCAGAGTTTTATTTGCAGAGAACTTTGAACCATTGACGTAGGCCTAACCCACACGTCATGTGGTGCGCTCTTACCATTAGATTAAATACTGGATTTTTGCATGCAGCGGACTTTGAATCAGTGATGTGCGTGTAACCCTTACTCACACATCATGTGTTGCGTGCTTACCACTAAATTAAATACCAGGCTTTTGTCTGCGGGAAACTTCGAACTTGTAAGATGCGCCTAAACCACATATCATGCATTGCGTTCTTACCACTAAATTAAATACTAGGCTTTCGTCTGCGACGAACTTCGAACCAAAGGTAAGTCTAACCGCACATCCTGTGTTGCGCTCTTATCACCGGATTATATGCCTGGATTTTATCTGCGCCAGACTTCAAACGGTGAAGTACGCCTAACCCACATATCTTGTCTGCAATGAATTTTAAACTAATACCACATGCCTAATCCATATATCATGCATTGCGCTCTTACCGCTGGACCACAGCACCAGGTACAACTGATTCTAAGAAATGATTTCATAGTTTCCTTTTATCTTTGTCACGCCCCGAACCATGACCTGGGCGTAACACGGCACTCGGTGCCTTACTGCATGTGACCGAGCGAACCACGCTGACTTTTGAATTATCATGAGGCATAACATGAGGCGAATACAACGTGAATGCATGATGAGCCTTTATAAAATGCAATAAGTCATAATACTTAATCAAAATACTTATTTAAACATGAGTGCGAAATAACATGAATGAGCCAAAATGGCTATACAACTCGAAAGTGTGACATGACATAGCGACTTGTCAGTCTATGAAACCTCTAACATAAGTCGAACATGGAAAACATACTCGGGGACAAGGCCTCCCAAGCATACTTTAGATGCGCATAGCTAATCATAAAATAAAGAGTTGACTAAACCCCGAATGAGATAGGGCTCGCGATAAGGCGTACGAATGTTGTCCTACTAAGCGGATGCGTCGTCCGTAAATCAATACTGCGTCGTGAAATGCGGGCTCCGGAACAATAGAAAGGGGATGTCGGCACATTGAATGTCTTTGGTATGTAAAACGGCGAAAGAATTAACATGGGACGTGAAATAACATAACGAGAGATGATTTGAAACATAATCATGAACATGAGTACATATACTTATATAATATGTGTAAAGTATCGTGAGTAGGAGAGCGATAAATATAACCGACAACATAGTGCAGTGCTTGCGTCACCCATGGAGAACACTAAATACCTTGCCGGGACATAAGATTTAATAATATTATGAAAGGATCCGGTCATTATGAGAGATCTCCTAAGCATGGGTGGAGCAATCCTCATCTACGGTGGCTACGTAGTTTCGAGTACATTTGAAGCCTTCTCGGTAATTAATGCAACTCCCAAAAACATGAACATGTAAAATAAGAGGCACTTGTTGCCCATGGTTTTCATCAATATAATTTGCTTATACATGGATATCATGAAATAACTTGTAAACGTGGTTTCATGAAATAACTTGTATTTAGCATTTATGTATCTTGTATCATAGCATGAAAGTAATTATATAATATAGTTGCATGAAAACTTGTAGACATGTAGGATATTCATGAAATAATCATTTTAGCTAAAACATGCATACAAGAACCCATGTAATACAAGATATGGGTTTTCATGGATTACAGACTGATTCTCAATAATTATATGGAGTTATTAAGAACACAATGATAGAATAATAGCAATTCATACATAATATAACCATGGACATGGGCTTAGGGTTATCATGAGCATGGTATAGAAACCCTAGTTTTAGTAGAGAATTATAATTTATGGATTTTGAGGCGTGGGGAAGAACAATGATGTTCCCATACGTAGATAGTAACTCTACATACTTGGTAATGCTCCAAACTTTAATTAAAGAATTTAACTTTGAAGAAGATTTCCAAAATCTTGAATTCTTGAACCTTGAGATGGGTTTTTTTGAAAACCCTAGTTTAGGAATAATGATTTCTTGCTTAGATTATTAGAGTATATGTTAGAATTGAGTTGGAAGGGTTTGGATTGACTTACCTTGATGTTTTGGATTGTTGCTAGGGCTTGGAATTGTGAATAATGAAATAAAAGAACTGAAGGCTTGAATTTATATGAAGTGATGCGGAAATTATATGGACATGTTATACGGTCCGTATAATATGACCATATTTAATCATGGCTGAAAACAGAAAATCGATTTGAAGTTTCATGAAGTACGGACGAGTTATACAGTATGTATAAAATTATATGGGCCGTATAACAAGTTCGTATAACATGACCGATTGAACGGATTTTTCTACGTAATCCTTGATAAAATGGCCATAACTTTTTGTACGATGTCCCCTTGACCCCCATAATATACCGTTGGAAAGGTATTTCAAGGGACCTGACTTTCAAGAAGGAAATTTTCACAAATTCCTAACGAAAGTACCCGAAAACACAAAGTTATAAGTACAAATTGTCCTGAAACTTGCAATTTAGAAGCGCTTAAGAACTTCACTTTTTGGTTTGACTAAAAGCTTGTTGTTTATCCGAATTTATCCCAAATAGATTCGTATAGCTAAAATATCACCTTTATACTAGATTCATACATTCATACCTAGTTCAGATTTATGGGATGTTACATATGCTAACGCCAATATAATTTGCTTCGTTTCCAAGCAAATGAGTTATTTCTTTTTTTGTCTCTTAGCTACAATTTGCAAGTCCCTGCACCTAATATTTTAAGCATTTATTGTCAAGGCCAGCTATTGTATTAAAAGACAAACATAAACCAGTACCTAATCTTTGTCCACTTTTGTTCAAGTGGTTAATAAAATTGCTTATCTATTGAACATTCCAATATCTAGGGCTATTATCTACCTAATCATAAATCACCAATATAAAATATGCCCAATTAGGATGGTTTAGTTAGGCCGATACTTATCACAAAAATCTCTGGGTTTTATAGTACTTGAACTTTGAACATGTCAAGCATGCATCCAGATTCATTACATAGGAATAGTCCAAAACGTTGCTTTCATTAAAAAGAATTCTTGTAAATTGGATAACTTAATAAGAGATTACCAACTTCGACATAAAAAACCATTTTAACCAGAGGTATCGGAGTCGAACTCTATGAATGGAGATACTTAAGTAGAAACACTTTCTCATTTTAACAGAATAACCTACACAACACGAATTCAAATTAGTCAAGAAGAAAAAAAAAATGTGAAGGACTCTTCACCATTTTCTTAGGTAAACTACTAAAAAAATCTATATTTTTCCACTGAAAAATGTTTAATGGATATTTTCTACTGAATGTTGGCGGGAAAAACCTAAATAGTAACCACAGAAAAAACAGAATTCCGTTGCCGGGACTTGAACCCGGGTCTCTCGGGTGAGAGCCGAGTATCCTAACCAACTAGACTACAACGGATCTTGTTGGTTGGTTGCTTCTAGAAATTATAAATATCATGATCTTCTATAATTAAGGTCTAACTCGAACCAAGCACACGACATATAGAGAAAACGACCTCTATGCCCACTTATAATTTACAAATAGAAGAAAATGAGCTTGCAAAGAACTCCTGTATTTTATTTACAGATTTTCTATATATTTTTTTTACTGATCTCCAATGAAAGAAGTCATAAATTAAAATATCATTTACAATAGACTATAAAACCAAATCTCATGACTTGGAGATAAATTATAATACAATCTGTCTAGCTTTCCCCCTGTTCACATAGATCCTTGTAGGAATTCAATTTTCTTACGCCAACTCAACGTCTATTGCAAGATTCATGTAGTCTACATCAACTTGCTTGTAGTAGTTTACAAGTTCAATGCAGGAGACTGCTAAGTGTTTTATGAACACACGAGAACTGTTCTTTTATTTTGTTGGTTTCCCACCCTGTGTCCGATATCTGACTTGGACCGATTATATCAGGATTGAAGCGTAAGACATAAGTTGAAGCGCTTCCTACAAAGTTTTTTTAAACTCTCGGGGCTTGAGTTAGAGACCCAGTTAGGCGATGATAACCCATCCACTACACCACACGGTTACCATTCAAGTAATCAAGATTCTAATGTTTTCTAGAGTATATGTTAAGTGATAATGCCTCGAATAATTAGAGCATTTTCGTGTCAAAAGTACTACCATAAGCTGATGCAGAGCTAACATGGTTTTTTCAAGTAGACAATAAAAGTGCTATACTTGATAAAGGATATGGTCCAAATTTGATCCTGCACTATCTGATATTGCTCAATTTCACATAGTACAGAGGCAAATTTAATCATTTTCCCATACTTTATATTGTATCACCACATCTGGATATCTTTCAAACAGTATATATTTTCTGGAACTGTTTGTCATATTCCATTATACGAATGCACAATCAAGCAGAACATAGGCGAATAATATAGGGAAAATAACACTCTATGTCTATTTGGAGAAAATACTTACCCAAAATGACCCATATTTGTAATATCACCCAAACTGGGCCTTTTATACATCATTATACACTTTTATACAATGTCCACAGTAAATATATAATGTTGTATATCGTGTGTATAAATACTGTTGCAAAAAAAAAAAAAAAAAATTTGGCTATGCGGATGTAGATTAAAAATATAGCTACATAGATGTAATATTCTATGCTGAATTATATATTATTGAAATTATCCAGTAAAAAAGGTGACACTAGGTAGATTACTTCTGCTATCAAATTCAGTTCTTTGCCTTACTAGCAAAAACTATAGAGTTCAAGTGTTTCAAGCCATGCCAATAGATATAAGATGTAGTAAAAAACAGATTTCAAAGTACCACGATAACAAGAAAACGTCTTGGTTATTTATGCTGCAGAATGAGCAACTACTTAGAGTAGCCCTATTTTTTTTAAAAAAAAAAATTTCGGGCGTGACGGTTGGTGTCATGAATACATTGACCCGACTATCCAAATTCACACCAAGTAAGGTCTAGAAGGGGGAAGCCCTCCCACAAGGACACCTACCGATTTCAAAGCTTGATAGACTTCTAATTAAGAGTGAAAATATTGCATAAATCACACAGTCGCCTTTTGTAGCAACTATAGTTAAGATAGAACTTGACACAACATTTCCTATCATTCAATTATGGGTCTCGAAGAAACAGGTTGGATGGAGTATATATTTAACCGCACCATATGTCTACCCGAAATCATTTTAACTTACTATAGTTAAATGATTTAACAAAGTGAAAATGTACATTAGTTAACTATGATTAAGTGATACTTGTATACACTTCAACTCATGTCATGCATTCACCGATCTGACGTAAATGCTTGGTGCAAATAAGGTGAGCTACTATTTTTAGACAGAGTTAATATAAGATTGTCCTTCTTAACGAGAAATAATCCACTTTTTCCAAGTTTGCTTGGATCAAATAATTGGAGCATTTGGGTCCAAACTACCATAAGCTGGTGCAGAGTTGACATGGTGTATTAAGTTGATAATAAAGTGCTATGCTTTATCAGGATATGGTCCAAATTTGCTTTTGCACTAACCAAAATTATTCGGATCAATTTTACCCTATTATACTCAACGTTCATTCATACCCTTACAAATGATTGAATCAACTTCTTTTATATGTCTTATCACTTTATCTTTGTTAGTGCAATGCACCTACAATAATAGATGAATAAAGAACTTTTCATTGCTGTTAGCAAATCATCTTGTATTTGCCCTTTTCATTCATGGAGTTCCAACATAAAATGAGTGTACTACACATGTCTGAATATTTCAATAAATGTCCAAATGCGCCCTTCTACTTTTGACTAATTTAAAATTACCCTCTAAGATAGAGCTAACATGGTTTTCTAAGTCAATAATAGAAGTGCTATACTAATAAGGATATGGTCCAAATTTGCAAGTGCACCATCGAAAATTGTTCCGATCAAGTATACCTCCTGCTATATCTGAAAGTTCATCCATACCCTAATGAACGTTAGCAAATGCCATATTTGCCTTTGTCCTTCAAGGAGCTCCAACATCAAAAGAGTGCACTAGACATCTATGACTATTTGGACCGCTTCTAGTTTTGACTATTGACTTATCGTTACCCTCTAGTTGGAGCACCGTTAGGAGTCAAGGACAAACACGAGACTTGTTCGTAACAGCCTAGGTAACATTAAACCCACAGTAAAACAGCGGACAAAATCGCTCAATTTCGAATATAGCACACAGACAAACTTAACCATTTTCCCTACTTTATATTCTATCACCACATCTGTATCACCATAGCACAATATAGGCCAACAATGAATGAAACCAATAAAAGAGGTGACACTCATGTAGATTAGTTCCGCCATCAAATCCAGTTCTTTGTCATACCAGACAAAAACCATAGTTCAACTATTCAAGCCATGCCAATAAATATAAGGCGAGTTCACGATAAAACGGATTTCAAAGTACCACAATAACAAGATATAAAACATCTTGGCTAATAGCAAATTATTTATGCTGCAGAATGCCCAAACTAGGTCTTGGTACCAATGTCCTTCACAGCACAAATCTGCTCTTCACCCATTGCAGACATCACAGACAGCACGAGATCCTTTCCTTCCTCAAATCCACCTTTAACCTACAAATAGTCGAGAGTTTTTCTCAGATATTGTGTAAGAAAAAGTAGAACATAAAGGTTCCTCGTGTTTTATTTGTCCAAAACGTGTACCTGGTTCAGCAGGGTCTCATCGGTGGGGAGCCTGAGGTCGTCTTTGGTGTTTCCACTTTCAGTAAGAAGAGACACCTGACAACGAAATGAGCGAAATACAACATTCAGAACAGGTATAGCAAAACGAAGTCCAGTTTCAAGACTATTCTTCGATTGGACAACTACTAATATCTAGTCTTAGGTTTTAGCTATGTTGCGCAGACTCTTCAAAAATGTCAACAGGTAAGTGTCGGCTCCTCCAAAAGTAGTGTATTTTTAGAGGATCCAACACGAATGCAGCAGCACTTTTGGAGAGTCCAAGCATCAAGGGTTTTAGTATTAAATTTTATCAACAAAACGATTGTTTTACACCTGAGGTGGAAAAGAACCATGTGTCTCAAAACTGAGCCTTATGCTTGCAAGGAAATAGTTTTTAAGGTCAAACATATCAACGTAATGAAGAATTACATATTCAGCTAAACCCACAAACCCCTAGGCACACACATCCCAAAAAATGGGAAAAGAAAAGAGAAAAATGGGAAGAGAAAGAAAAGAGAAAAAGAGAGAACAGTGAACATAATTTTCTTCTTCAATGATACATTTGAGTTGGTATCATAAAACTACAAAAGTAACATACAAGAGGTAAGCGGAACGTACAAGTGGGAAGTGACCCTGAATGGACGCCTCCCAATACAGGGAAGAATCCCCCACCAGAATTTTTTTCATAAAAGAAAGTTTAAAAGGATGAGTTCATCAAAAATCATATATCAACTTCATTAAGAAGCTGCCACAGATATCAACAGGATGTGTCTGATTCACTTCATATAATAGGTAACAGAAAACTTACAAAACCATCTTCAGAGATGTCAATAAGCTGATAGTCTGTACGATTGACATGTGGCACCTGCCGAAAACATTTAAAATCAGACAAAATGATACCTATATTGTTGGCAAACATACACCAGTAGAAATGAAAAGGGGAAGAAAAAATATATTACATCACAATTGTGGGATGAAGGAACAATATCTTCGAGCTTCTTTCCATTGAAAATGTCAATTGCCACAAAATGACATTTTGCATGTCCGTGCTTGCCAGTTTTTGAAGTGGAGACCTCAACAACCTGTTGAAGATTTTATCATCATATGAAAGGACAATGTCTCCATGGATAAACACTAAAACATATTTTAAAGAGGCAAAAGGAGAACATATAAATAAATGAACAAACCTATTTTCATTAATGATGTTAACTACCCAGAAGTTATGGAAACCCTATAACCAGAAGAAATCTCCTGTTCCCTTGTGTTTCATCAGCTTAAGGAGAATAAAAATAAAAATAAAAATAAAAAATGGGTGGATTATAGTAGGTGAAGTCTCCATAGTATTCTCGTATATAACTTTTAGAGCAAGGAGTTAGAAGGAATGATGAGATTTTCACGTCAACTTGCACAGGTCTATATCTCATTACAAGCTGAAAAATAATTGAAAGTTGATATCCATGACAGTTATTGAGACATTCTCTCCTTGTGGGACACCTTTTTTTTTTTTTTTTTTGAGGGAGGGGGGGGGGAGGGGGATAATGTGTGGTGTCCGGGCCAGCTTGCGCACATCTCGACTAGTTCCATGAGATACCTGCCACTTCCCACCAGCAACAGGTATAAGGTCACTCTGTCCACCAAGGCTAGGAATGATGAGAATAAACCACCTAGCATTTTTGTCACCACTGAGAATTGAACTTGATACTTCATGGTTTTCAACCCACTGCATTGACCACTAGGCCACACACTTGGGTGCTTCCAAAAGTTTATTTTTCCACCTCTCTGTCTTCTTCTCTAATGGTAGAGATAAGAAGCTAGAAAGTGTAACTTAACATCAAGTTCATAGAGAGAATCTAGGGACATAATTATCAAAAGATATGCATACAAACAAAAAGCAGTTTGTGATACACACAACCAACAGTTTCCAGATAGCAAAAGCAATGACACCGAAAAGGTAAGGCAGAAAGCATAATGTGGGGGCAACAAAGTTCACTTCAACCCCAAAGGAAAAGAGCCCCAAGTTGGATTCAACGAGAAGCTACCAACTAAAGGAGTTCAAAAGAGATTGAAATTAAACTAAACAAAGAGCCTCAGGGCTCAGACTATGGCAAATGAATTGAGCTATGAGTTATCCACCAACTGATCTTATTCATTAGAATTTTGTCAGACATATCATATAAAGCTATTCAGTACTGGTTTGTGTTAACGTAGATAAACTTTTTCATCAAAATACTTTGAAAAGGTTCAACCTTTTGACTCGTATAAACTGTAGCTAAAGCCAGAAAAATTGCAAGAACAGATATATTGGGAAACCGTACTATGTATTTCAAAAAAATACCTATCTAAGATACATATGCAGACATAAAAATCCGACAAAGTGAAAACTTGAACTAAATCCCCTGCGCTATGTGGTGAACAATCTGGAAAGAAAGGAATGCAAGAATATTTGAAAGAACACCTGACTCTGTAATTAGTATTAAGTACAGATGCATCTCTCTTCTATTTTTCTTGGTGTAACATGGCTATTGCTAATGACATAGAAGCCATGACAGACTTTTTGAGCTCTTTACACTTGCAACTGTAAGGACCTATATAGGCTATTTTCCAGCATCTCCTTGCTGCTGGATTCTCATTAAATTACATTTAACAATGTACAAAATCCAACAAATCAGGGATTAAAAGTCACAGCTCAAACACACCTAAATATCACTAGGGTAGTTTTGGTAGTTGATTGTGGTTAAGCTTACCACACATTAGGTTCTCTCTCTCTCTCTCTCTCTCTTTTTGAGACCAACTTAGCGTGATATTACTGATATTTATTCCCCCCCCCCCCCCCCGCCCCCGGCTCCGTCCCCCACAATTTAAAAAAAAAAAAAAAAAAGGAGTCATGACTCAAACACACACTTCCCTTCTTTTTGAAGACCGTGGTATCCAAGCAGCTAGGGCGCACCTCAATTAATTTCATGGGTACCTGTTGACTCCCACCCGCACATGTACCAGGTAATCCTAATCCACCAAGGGCTGGACAAGAGGGAAGAAATCACTAGCCACTAGGATTTGAAACTGAGACCACTGACTACTGGGCTACACCCTTAAGTCTCCAACTACATAGCACTTATGACAAATGAACACAAGCAACACAAGAACAACTACATAGCACTTAAAGATCCATGAACACAAGCAACATAAGAAAACCAAGTAAACCAACAACAAGGATTCACAAAAACACATCCCTAAAACAGCAAGATTCCATCAAGGTCTGATTTTTATGCAACGATTCAGTCAAAAACAGCAATAGTAACAAAACCCCATGAAAAAAAAACATGGATAATTAGATTTCAATTTTAAGCAACATTTCATTCAAAAGGAGCAAAAAGAACAAAACCCCATGAACAAAAACATGGGTTAGATACAAAAAAACTATGAACAAAAACATCGATTAGATACAAAAACCCCATGAACAAAAACATGGACTATATACAAGAATCCATCAAGATTTGATTTTTAAGCAACAACTCATTCAAATAGAGCAAAAATAACAAAACCCCATGAAACAAAAACATGGATTATATACAAAAACATGCCTACAAGGGCAAGAATACATCAAGATTTGATTTTTAAGCAAAACTTCATTCAAATAAAGCAAAAATAACAAAACCCCATCAACAAAAACATAAATTAGAGACAAAAGATGAACTTCCTAAAGTGGATTTATAATTTAACAATAAAGCAACCATGTAACAAAAACATGGATTAGATACAAGAATCCATCAAGATTTGATTTTTAAGCAACCATTCCTTCAAATAGAACAATAATAACAGAAACCCATCAACAAAAACATAGATTATATACAAAATCTAAACTTCCCAAAGCATATTTAATAGAGAAAAAAGGGTTTTTACCTTACAGGGTCGGCCTTTAATTACTGTATAACCATTCTTGCGAATAATACCAGCTTGTTGAGGGTAAGTTTTAGAAGCATCAGCATCTGCTTTAGACTCAAAATGGTGTTCTTTGTCCGACATGGCCTATGGCTAAATCTCTCTCTCCCTATGTTATGGACTCAACCACGCCCTTCCCTTTTTAATAACCGTGGTGTACAGGCTAGTTTGGGCGCACCACAACTAATTCCACGGGGCACTCGCTAACTCCCACCAGCACAGGTAATGAATAACTCATCAAAACTAAGGCTTGGACAGATGGAAAAATACTAATATTTTGCCTCCACTAGTATTTGTACATTAGACCTTATGGTTCTCAACCGACTTCATCGACCACTAAGTCACACCTTAATACCTTATGTCTCCAACTACAACTACAACTACATAGAGCACTTAAAGATCCATAAAGACAAACACAAAAGAAAACCAAGTAAACCAATCCCTCAAAAGAGCAAGAATCAATCAAGATCTGTTTTTTATGCAACAATTCATACAAAAAGATCAAAACTAACAACACCCCATCAACAAAAACATAGATTAAATACAAAATCTAAACTTCCCAAAGCATATTTAATTGAAAAAAAAGGGTTTTTACCTTACAGGGTCGACCTTTAATAACTATATAACCATTCTTGCGAATAGTACCAGCTTGTTGAGGGAAAGTTTTAGAAGCACCAGCATCTGCTTTTGATTCAAAATGGGGTTCATCATCAGACATGGCTAAATCTCTCCCTTTGTTATGGACTTCTTTATTTTGGCTGTGGAGAACTATGGAAAGGACTAGATTACATATAATATTGGTGATAGGAAAGGGTAATTCTATTTAAAGAAATAGAACCACACGTTTGTATATAATTGGGCCAACATATCTCACACCTGATAGGAAAACAATTGTACTCATTCCGTCTCAAATTATATGTCGTGTTTCTCTTTTATAGCCTGATTGGGTTGTCTTATTTTGAAAAACAGATTGTGTTTGACCAATTAATTTAAAAAATACTTTTAAGCAATAATTTATATTTGGGCAAGCTTTTAAAAAATATTTTTAAGAGTATTTGTCTCAAAAATGCTTTTGGACATAAGCTATTTTTTTAGCTTTTAAAAAGTTGTTTCTGCTATTATTATCTCTCAAAAGCTTGGCCAAACACCTTACCTTTTTAAAATAAACACTTATTGTAAAAAATAAGTACGCTTGGCCAAACAAACTATTATAATCCATTAAGAAAATATTACTCCTTTGTTTCAATTCATTAAAGGTAAAAGGAAAAGTTTTCAGCTAAATTATTTCTAAATATAGAAATGTATCATTCTTTTTAGTACAGACTAAAAATAAAAATGCATCACATAAATTGGGACGGAGGGAGTAATTAAGAGGGATTCGTGACTATTTTAATCTTAGTTATGTCTTAAAATATAATCTCTTCATTTAATATTTATGTTATGTATTGTTATGTATGTGTCATCTCCTCATAATTAAGGTGTTTGTATTCTTAGAGAATAATTATTATTAAGGATAAAATGAGAAAAAGAATAATGACTTTTGTCTTGAACTTCTAACATGACAAATAGTTTAAGATAATTATTTCTAGAAAGCACGATAATTCAAGACGGAAGAAGTATAATACTTTGTGGGTGTTTGACATAAAAAATGTGAATTTTGAAAAGAATAATATTTTTAAAAAAAAGTTGAAAATAATAATTGAAAATTAGAGTTGTGCTTGAACGTGAATACCGCTTGAAAAATATTAATTTGGAGTTGTGTTTTTTACTCAAAATGGTGTTCTTCGTCAGACAGCTAAATTTCTCTCTTTTTCTCTCCCTACACTCATTTTTTTTTGTGCTGTGGAGAACACGGGGATAGGCAAAGAGAAAAAAAAGGAGTAATAATAAATAGTAGAGTTTAAGTTTGGTGCACTATCCGTGTATAAATTTCTTTACTCCATCGGGTAATTTAAAGGTAAATACATTAACCTTCTTAGTAATATTGTTTACCTTTTTTACCCTAATAAAACTGCAAATTACGAAAGAATAAATAACGTTAAAAGGAAGTTGAATCCTACTTGTAATCGAACCAAAATTATTTCCTTATTTTACGGGTAACCAAATTATTTTCTTTTCAAACACTGTTAACAATTTTGATTTTTTCATGGAGTTTTGTCAAGATTATCACTGAAGCAATTCTTTCAACTTTTTAAACATGATGAACCATGTAACAAATAATTCCTCAAATGTAAACCTTGGGAGCTTCGTTGGACAGTCCTTATGCATTTTCTAATAATATTCAGATTCTTTTTTCATTTACAAGCATCTAATTAAGAGTAGTTATTGTACAATTTTAAAATGTCATCATGCTGTCCACAGTGCTCTTTAGGTTGTTCCGATGGAATACAAGGAATTAAAATTTTGTTAATATTGATTACTTTAACAAGAAAAGCTAAATTTTCAAGTTAAAAAAGAGATACTTTTGATGCAATTCAAATGTCATCCTACGACAAAAGTCTTCCATGAATACGAAGGGATTTTGGAATTAAAGGAATAGAGGTTTACACTGGTAAAAGAAGCAAAGAATAGAGATCGACTACTTGAAGACGGAGGGTAAATTAAAGAGAGATAGTGGTAGAGAAAAAATCAATGCATACTCTTTTGGAAAAATATAATATTTAAAAAACCCAAAATGCTTTAACGACAACCTTATCTTTCACTGGTCCCATTACCCTAAACTTATTTAAAATAATAATTACCCCCCAAACGCCGATTAAAAGGAATAGTACTCAATATGAGAGTGACATACACTCTCCTTGCCACATGTGTATTTATTTATTTTCTTCTTTTTTTTTAATTTTTTTCTTACGTGTTAATTTTTTTTAAAAATAAAAATAAAAAATTAAATTTTCAAAAAAAAAAATGAGTTTTAAAACCCGTTTTTTTTTTTAATTTGAAAATTTGATTTTTTTTAAACCCATTTAAAAAAAATAAAAAATAAAAAATAAAAACATGGATTAAAAAATTGAATTTTCTGTTAAAAAAATGATTTTTAAAACCCTTTTTAAAAAAAAAAATTGAAAATTTGTTTTTTTTTTAAAATCCGTTTTTGAAAAAAAGAAAAAAAAGCTGAAAAATGATTTTTTTTTTTTTAAATATGGAAAAATGGATTTGTTAAAAATATGGAAAACTTGATTATTTTTTAAAATGTCTTTAAAAATCTTGATTTTCATGATTTCATTTTCTTAGTACACTTTTATTTTTCAAATAAAATCTAGGAAAAGTGTTTTCTTGCCAAAATGTGAAAAAACTGAATTTTTATAAAATTTTGAAAAAATTAATTATTTTCTTAACATGTGGAAAACCCGTTTTTTAAAACTAAATGTGGAAGACTAGATTTATTTTCAAATTTAAAGAAAATGCTATTTTAAGAAAAAAAAAATTAATTTTTTTTTTATGTTTCTCGGCTCTCAAAGTGAAACACGATCTCCTTCCGCATCGGCGTTTAGGGGGGTAATTATTCCATTTTAAATAAGTTTGGGGGGTAATGTCAAGAAATGACCATGTGTGTAAATTTTAGATAGTCGAGCAAGAATCTTATCCCTACTCTTTTAAAACAAAAAACTATATGAAAAAGTTGGTAACCTGCTATAGTAGATTAATGTTACATGATCCAAGAAAATTAATAGAAATAATCTAAACTTAAACTCATAGTACAAATACTATTTTGATGATAGGGAGAGGGCAATTAAAGAAATATATCCACGCGTTTGTTGATGACTGGGCCAACATATTTCACACCTACTAGGAAAACAATTGCTTTGTTTTTTCCTTTTTATTTTAAAGTTTATAGTTATGTAAAACTCTTCGTAACTATAAAACTCATAAACCATGTAAGTTATTTCTTAACTAAATTATCCCGGTATAAAATTTGAAATTATATTTAGCTCATGCTTAGTTATTTGCATTATTAAGATCTGTATAAATTTTATAAACTAATATTTGATATTATATCCTATATATAATATAAAATCATAATCCCATGACATTCTTGTCGCGAACCAACAAATTAATCTAAGTATAAGAATATGTGATTTAGGGAGGAACTAGTGTTTAAAAATATATACAAATTCATCCCATAATACCTTTGATTTAAATTTAATATTTATCTTTAAAATTTCATTTGATATAGAAAAATGATCAATTTAGAATCAAATAACTCAAAAGAGCTAGAATTTCGAATCCACGAGTTTCAAATTTAGTCTTCGGATATGTGTGCATTAGCAAGATAAAAATTACGTTAGTTTTCTTATTATATTCGTAATGTCAGACCATCTTACGCACCTCGCCTAAAATAGAATATCTATCTACCTGATGCCTTTACAAATATAAAAAAAAACGACCATCTCTTTTAAATTTTCAACAAGAATCTTAACTGATTAAAATACTTTTAAATATTATAACTATTGGAGAATGAATGAGATTCCCCAGGAAGAAGGGATAGAAATAATCCGCATATTGATGCCAATTCATGGAATAATTCCATGTCCTTGTTGATAGTTCTACCCTCTTCTATTTATCTATTTTACTTAATCACTCTACTCTTTAATCGAAAGTTCTGGGTTAATAATCAAAAGTTGTGAGTTCCAACTTTATGCATAATTTTTTAATAGGGAAATCTTTTTCTTTTAATGAACCTTACCAGTAAGGACACAATAAATTTAATTTAATCAGGACCCCAAAGAAATACCACACGTGGTAAAAAAAATTAAAAAAATAGGCACCCACACCGGCCCATCGCAATCCTTTCACTTTATATATTGCTTTAGGTCGGTGTCTTGTTTAAATGGATAATGTTACCTTGACTTTGGCCATTGTTCATCCTATGGTCCATTTTTAGTTAATGAATATCTATCCTCAAATATGGCTAAAATTTAACAATGAGAAAGAATGGGTTTCAATGGTTATATGACTCATTAAATGAACATATTTTTATATTCATTCTGGACTTGCCAACTTACATGTACCTTGATTATTTTACGAGTTATCAGTAACTTTCGGCGAGCATAGGTATCGAATAGCGTTGTTCATTAAGACTTGGACAAATATGAAGAAGTCACCTAATTTGTTTCTTTCAAAATTTGAATTTGAGATGCCATAATTTTTAATCACTTTATTTACCACTACACCACACCCTTCGAGGCATTATATGTTCCATTTTATATGAAACCCTTATGCTAAGACGTCGATAATGAGTAATATAAAACACAAGAAATCTTTGTAGACCACTTTATTCTGTTTAGTTTGTATGGTTGAACAGTTATATGGTCCATTACAAACACTTTTTAATCTTATGGACTTGAGCTTTATGGTTTATATGAATGTGAATTTTCCTTACTCCATTTTTCAAAACAAAATTGTCACTTTTATTTCTTTTATCTGTTTCAAAAATAGTCATAGTTTTATTAACTAGACTAGATAGTTTTTTCTCAGATATTGTATTGCTCTTTTATATTGTATCACTTCAAACCTTAGAACTTAGAACGACCCACTTTTAGATAAAAATATGAATATTTTATCAAAATTTCAGTTTCTGATTTTCCAAATTTACTATCTTTGGAGAGTTCAATAAAAGTTCTTAGTCTTTTTGTTTAATGCGAAATGATTAAAGCTTTACAATATTCATAGTACATAATTATTATTTTCCTTGCTCACAATTCCACCAACTGCTCCGCAATAATTTGTTAACAGTATGGAAACTTCAATTTCATGTTTATAGTTGAGTGTCATGATTGCAGGTGGGGCGTGAATGAACATGATACATTATAAAAAGGGAAAAGGGTCAAAAATGTCCCTTTACTTTGGGAAAAGGGTTAAAAATATTGTCAGTTATAAATTTGGATAAAAAATACCCATCCAGTTATTAAAGTTTTCAAATATACCCCTGTCTTAATGAAAATTCTCAACATAACCCGATTTCAATTTTAAACCCGTTCCATTTAAGTCCGATCCAACTACATAAAGAACCCATATGCGACTAACTTATTCCTGAGTTCTATACTAGAGCCACTAGGCATAGGAGCGGGTAACTCATATGCATTTTTTATTTAGTTAAATCGGGTTTAAAAATGAAATATGTTGAGGATTTCCTTTAAGACGGGGGTATATTTGAAAACTTTAATGACGGAAGGGATATTTTTTACCCAAATTTATAAGAAAAATTTACATGCCATAATTACTTCTAAGAGCTATTTATGGATTATAACTACCTTTTGCAATATGGATTGTTCATTTTTACTTGTTCTCTATATTAAAAATAATTTTCCATTTTTATTTGTCCAGTTTGAAAACCCAAGACATAATTTACCATTACATGCCTGTTTTACCCTTACTATTAATTATTTGGGGTTGGAAACTTCAATGAATTGTCAGTGGCCGCACATAGTCTTATCGATATGTGTGTTTATGTGACACACTTTTTTCAAGTAAAAGTGTCTATCTGATCACTATTTAAATTGAAATGTCTAACTTATAAAACATGCATGTCAAGTTTAAGGGTTATCTATGTATTTAGGCTTTCTTTTTTTTTCTTTTTTCGCGAGTACTCCTAATTAGAATAGTGATAAGATATTCTTTCTCTTTTTGACGAACCCTAATTGGATTAGATAAAAGAAATTTCCTTCTAAAATATTTTTAAAAACATAGAAGTTCACACGTATAAAAATACCTCATGGACCAAATTTTCTGTAGGCACAAGTGAATTCATCTCCCAGATAGTACTTCCTTGTTTGAATTCTTCTGAGTCCGGTAAAAAATCTTGAACTTTTTCTGTGAATGATTTTCTTTTTGTATGAGTATTAGCATATGAATCTATCCATCGTAATATGTTGCTCTTTTTCTTGTTTCATGTATGCCTAAACTCTCTTATTTTTGTTAAGTTTTCAAGCTTATGAATGTTCCAACATCCGATTATATTGTATTGTGTTGTTAGTTTACACAATGTTTGTTTTGATCATTGACACTTAAATTTTATTGTATCGTATCGTTAAATCCCGTTACGTAATGATGAAAAGTCACATTTTATGAAACGACCGATTTGGTGTTATCGCGTCGTTATTTTATTTATTTTTTCTCATTTTGTCTTTACTTATTATCTAATAACCATATATATCCTTCATTTATACCTTTTTATGACAGATCTAAATTGTATCCTACTTTTCTTGTATGTTTATACTTCAAATTGTTGATGTCTAAAATTATGCAATGACAAGAAACGACACGATCTATCAAAACGTTGTATTCATCAAAACAATACAATACAATATGTTACAGCACAGTACGACATAATACGATATATCATAAAGCAACTAAGTTACAACCATCCAAAGTGTAATTGTGCGAGAAGAGAAAGAGGGATTCTTATAAAAAAAACGTCAGCGGATGTATAATTATAAGTATATAATATATGTATATTGGCAAAAATATGTACTGTTTCAATTTATTAACCATTTGATCGGTAATTTTAGCAGTTTAAGAAAATGGGGTTAGAAGACTTTTAAACTTATAGTGTTAGATGAGTACATATATTTTGAAAGGCTTATAAATTATTTCATAGGTAAATTGTTTTTCAACATAAAATAGATCATTCCTTTCGCTACGTATAATAAGGAAATAGTGCTCACATAAATCAAAACATAAGTGAAAGATATATGTATATTGGCTAGTGACAGTAAATATTTCTGGGCGAACAACCCAATGTGTAGCTCCCCCTTTTCAAGAAGTTTTTTTCTTACATTAGTACCGGTTTGAATTTCAGGGCACGACAACATTTTTGAATAATGAAAAGCCAGAAAGACAGAGTGAAACTCAATGTTGGTGGGACATTTTTTGAAACTACGGCCACAACCTTAGCGGGTGCTGGCAGGAATTCATTCTTTGGAGCCATGTTTGATGAGAATTGGAACCTACATTCTAATGCGGCAAACACTGAACACTTCATTGATAGAGACCCTGATTATTTCGCCGTCCTTCTTAACCTACTAAGAACCGGGGAGCTTTATATTCCTCCGAATATAGATAAAAAGCACCTATACAGAGAGGCCGAATATTATGGCATTCTGGATCATGTTAGGTCAGCTAAATGGGGCCCGTTTGATGGCAATAGGCTCCGGTTGGCCGGGTCTATAACGGGCCCAACAATAAGGGGAGCTCTTCGCTATTTCGCCAATTTTGAATATTGTTGTTGTGTGGTATATGGTCGTATTGTTAAGGTGTACAATTGGATGCTAGAAGAGCAACCTACAATAACTTGTGATTATTGTTGGGTCAATGATGTTTCTTGGGTTGATTCCGAAAATATTGTGATTAGTTCTAATGCAAAGCTAGATAGTGGAGGCATGGGGTTATTCAGTGCATCCACAGGGGAGTTGAGGTATAAATTTCAGGTTACCGATGAAAGAAAGGGGTATACGCCAGGTGCACTAAGTTTTAGCTCGGATTACAAGTTATTCTCCAGTTGTAAAAGCACTAGCAATAAGCATGTGATTGGTGTTTGGGACCAAGTCACAGGTAAGCAGATGGATTTCTTGCCACATTCTTCGAATAGTAATGCTATCAGGTTGCAATGGTTACATGGTACCAATTGTTTGATGGTCGCTAGTTGTTGTTGCATCAACTTGTTCGATTTTAGGAAAAACACGGTGGTTTTGTCGTGGTCTTATGATAGGGATCGCGTGAACAAGCCTTATGTTGATCCAACAAACTTTAGAGACGTGATAGCGATAGAGGAGAGTAATTCCATTTGTGTAGTAGATCTAGATGAGCGTTTGGGGTTCATGGATTTGAGGAGTACTACTGATGCAAGTGTAGAATGGAGAGAACCTCCGAGGGGCAAAAAGCATTCATCATTATGGGCGGGTAATAAGTTATGTTCTCCCAAATTGGCATTTCACGAGGGACAATTGTTTTCATCAATATACGATACAATTTCAGTGTATTGTGGTTCTAATTGGCTTCCAATATCAGAGCTTCAACAAAGTCGTGTATCCAATTTATGATTTTTCAATTGGTGGTGACCGTCTTTTTGCTCTGCATGCGACAGAAGATGTTTTTGATGTATGGGAGACCCCTCGTCCATAGTTTAATGTGATTGCATGGATTTTTCTACTTCATAGATGTTTTTGCTCTTCATAGTTTATGCAATTGGGTGAACGACAATTTAGATTAATTCTTCTTCAATTTTCTATTTAACTTGACTTTATTCAGGAGGTTGGTGGATAAATAAACATGTGTTATTAGTTTAACAAATATTTTCTTTTTATCCTCATTTGAATAGCTACTAATGGTTAATGGAGTTTTCTTTTTCCCTTTATCATCCTGTGACTATTTATTAGTTGAAAGTTGCTATCGGATATTGCACAAGAAGAGTACAACTTTACCAGAAAGAGTCGACTATGCCTGATAAACAAATATTTAACTGGAAGAGAATGTAACAACCCCACTACTGATGTTCTCCTAAATCGAGAATATTGAATATTGAAAAAAAAAAATTCAATTGAAAACAATAAAAAATATTACACACCCAACTCACCTGCTCTTCGACAGAGGAAAACAAACCTATGCAAAGGCCAATCAACTACAAGCCGATCCCCCGCGAGTGGCCCCATCTATATTTAGATTTCTATTTTGAGTTCACAGCAACCAAAATAATAGTAATTAGTTTAATAAAAATATGTTATTAACACATAATATGGTATAGGAATATTGCTATGCATTGAATGCTTCCATGCTTTCCCTAGCTGGTTTTTCATTAGAATTATTAATGAGAATATTTTCAAAATCAGCCCAAGTAATATCATTCACCCTATGGTAATCAATATTGATACTTAAGTAATACTACTTTTCATGACTCATTTTGGGTTTGCATAGCTAGGGGATAATTCATAATTGCGGCTTTTTGGCTTAAGGTCCACGAGACACAGTGAGGACGAGTTGAAGTGTGTAGATGTGTATTCTCAAAGTTGAAGTGTTTAATTGTCAGTTAAGGCTAACTTAAGGAGTCTATCTATATATTATGCCAAAATAAAAATAAGCTTTGTTTTCCCCTAATTAATTATTATATGTATTAGGAGTGAATTTATAGGAAAAATGCTCATAAAAAGTTAAATTAAACAAAATACGAGAGAGAGAAAAAATGGGAACTATATAACACTTAAAAAAACTCATGATTTAGGCAACCAAGAGAAAGGTCACCCCTAGGCCCTAGTGAATAATTATGCAATGGCAGTTCTACGTTAAAGGCAGCAGAGCACCCACAACTTTAAAATCTCAGGTCCGCCACTGAAAGATCAGTAGCATCTAATATTAAACAAGAACTTTATTTTATTGCAGAGTACTCTTTTATTGCATTTACCACAAGGATACGAACATAGTACACTGTACTTTGATAATTACCACTAAGAAACCACTTCATTAATTTATTCTCACATAAATCACAGTCTGAATATCTTAGTAATTCCACAAAGTTTAATTAATTAGCTGTAGGCGAATCTAGGATTTTTAGATCATGGGTTCACCATTAAAAAAAGAGAAGGAAAAAAATGTGCTAAGTGGGAATTGATCCCTAGTTCTCTAGGTAAAAAACTCAACCTTCAATCAAGTGCACCATTTATCCTTTTTGTAGCATGTGCTCCAGTAGGTAATATTATACCACTTTTAGAAAATATATACATAAAATACCTAATTTACGGAGAGATCATGTGTTCACGTGTCCCAAAATTTCTTCCTAAATACGCCCCTGACTTGGAGGAGCAGCTAATGGGCTAATTGTACACTGATTTTTAATCATGGCATATTCATACAACTTGTTGCATTCCTTAGCACCAAATTTAGTAATAGCCTCACAACAAGTACCATATGAGAAAGAACATTTGCGACGAACGCAAATTATACATCGTTCAATGATTGAGGCACACGATTTATTTTTCAGCACGTTCTGACTGTTGTGCATGCTTATGTAATCGGAACTTTTCTCAGTACTTAGAGAATTAAGGTTAGGTGGCAAAAGTCGAGGCCAGGGAAATATTTTTGGGAATGGAAATTTAGGAAAATGACCAGTTGATGAAGGTGGTGGTGGAACAAATGGCCAAATATGCAACCATTTGATATCTTTCTCTTGTGGGATTATTGCAGTATTATCATTAGAGTTATGTTCATTGGCTAAACTATTAATAAAGTTTAATAAAGTTTAAGGCAATGATGAGAAGGATGATAAGAAAGGAGAGGGAGTTTATTTTAGCCATGGCTATAATATGAAATACTTGGAACACTTTCTATAGTTTTTTTTTTTTTTTTTTTTTTTTTTTTTTTTTGAGGATATAAGAGTGATTGTTTAGTGAGGAATTTATAGTGGTTAATTAGTTGATCAAGTTTGGTGTAGTGATCAATTTTTCAAGGGTATAGATAAGTATATTTACGCATGTCTCCAGTTTTCAAGATTGCATGAGTTAAGTTCTTTGAATCATGGTGTGTGACTCGATTGATATTAAATATTACTCATGTGATTTGTTCTTGACTTAGTTTTTCAATATATTTATAATACGGCACTTGTCAAGTTAATCATATAATAGGGTTTTAATTCCTATAATTATAGATTTTTGGCTGATTTGCACAAATAGCGTCTTCTGATGCCACCGTTTAAATTATGATCTCGTAAAGAAAACTGTGCGAAAATTAATCTTTAGGCTAGAGTCGGGAACAAAATCACGCCCAATCACCAAGTAGACTTGCCTTAACAGCAAGTTATGGTGATCGTCTTGATTTTTTGGTCAAATCCTGGTGAACACCATAACACGTTAATTATCATAGACTTATCATTTTTATAGAGTTTTACCTTATAAATGACATGTTAAATTATATATATATATATATATATATATATATATCCGGTTCCAATAATAAATAATTATAGCAAAATGGTACCGCCAATAATTAATTATGTCAAGTGATTTATCCCTAGGAATCCAGAAATTGGTCTATGTTAGGAATGCTTTTAGTTTTTTCCAAGTTCTTTTTAAGAATATTGTTTTGTACGAATCCTACTTGGAATAGTTAAAAGAATTTCTTTCCTAAACTAGTTCTCTTTTTCACGAATCCTAATTGGAATAGTTAAAATAAATTACTTTTTAAAAACATAGAAAATCACACATATAAAAACACCTCGCGGACCAATTTTTCAATAGTCACAAGTGAATTCGCCTCCAGATTGCCTTGTTTGAATTCTTCATTGTCCGGTAAAAAGAATTCTTCATTGTCCGGTAAAAAAAAAAAAAATTACTTTTTACCTCCTAAACAGCTACTAACATAGTATTACTTATGCAGAATATAATACTTACATAATTCACCCTCAAATCGACTACTAGACGATCACCCATCTTAACGAACTCCAACTAATTTTATCCATGTTAGAGTTGTATAATTGCCACTTTTGGTGACACGTGGTAAAAAAAGAAGGGGAAACAACTAGAAGAAAAAAGAAAAGAAAAAGTTGCTCTCTAATCTTCTAAGAGGACTGACTGGTCAGAAATAGATTATCCATGTAGGTTCTACTATAAATGATCGAATGTTGTTTCACATCTGATAAAATTGAAACAACAACTAATCTAATGACATGTCATATATTGTTTTATCGTCTTGAAAATGTACGTAAAAGAGGCACTAAAAATCTTCGATTGAACCCAAAGAAGTGTTTTTGGTCATCATTGACTTAGGGTGTCCTCCTTCAGTTGAACAACTTTCAAGTCAATTTCTTTGCTTTAATTTATAAGCGCTTTTTTCCTCTACCATTGTCCGTTAAAAAAAACATGGATATAATAATAATAGTAATAACAATATACTTGATTTGATTCATTAAAGTTATAATACTGCTCTCTCCGTCCCAAAATAAATGTTATCTTAATAAAAATCATGATTATTAAGAAATTAATAAATATGATGTGCAGTTTACTAAACTATTCATATTTTTTTTTATTTTTTATAATTAAGCAATATTAAAGAAGACTACTTCTTTAATGCTAAGAATATAGTTAGAAATACTTACTAATTTTTATCTTGAATTCCTAAAATAATACTTATTTTAAAACAAATGCAGACACTTATTTTGGGACGAAATGCTAGATGGTACGTTCGATTCAATTTCTTGAAAAAGATATTGAAACGATCTTTAAAAGAAAATTAAGGGTGAAGAATGTGTGGACAAGCCTCGCTCGAAAAGTCAACAAGCCTCCTTGGCTATTCGAGTATATTATTGGATCTACATTTTGAATGTGAAAATTTTATTTTATTTATAATAATGACTGTAATATACTGTTCCGATATTTTATCTGAATAATATATATAATCTAACTAAGTGATATTCCTATTTTAATACTACTAAAGTATTAATAAAAAGCTTATGGCTGCCCAACTACTCGATTGTCCCACATTATCAGATTTAAATTTACCAGCCTACATATTTTTTTCATTTCCCAAAATCTTTGTAAATAAAGGAGTGTTATTTAAATATTCATAAAATCATAGCAATATTTTCAAGATCTATACAAATGAAAATCTGATAAATTTATGAGACTGTTTATACTTGAAAGATTTAAAAAAAAAACGTTTCTAGATGCTTAAAAATGTGCTCATAACAATTATTTTGAATATATTACAGGGGTTGACCTTCCACGTGTCATTATTAGTTTTATACTTCTATACTTTCTATTAGGATATATCACATAGTACACGAACAAATTTGACCATCACCTGGTAGATGTAGTTGGATGATTGAATTGTTTCACCCTAATTAACTAAAATATTCAGATTAAATCCCGAAAATCGCAAAAAAATTTGGCATGTCATTTCTAGCCTATCCAACGTAAGACTGAATTAATCGAACCAATCTTGCAAGGTTAACCAAAAAAAAAAAAAAAAAAAAAAAGATTGACTCTATCATCGAAGGTTGTGGCGCTAAGTTGGATTAGCCATGACCAACAACAACAACATACCCCGTATAATTCCATAAGTGGAGTCTGAAAAAGGCAGGATGTGAGCAGATCTTATCTCTACCTTTGTGGGGGGTAGAGAGCTTGTTTCCGATGGACCCTGGCCTAAGCTAAAAAGAAACGTAATCGATGTAGGAATGCAAGGAAAATATTACAGCAAAATATGAGGAATTGGTCATGACCCCAAATAAGAAAACCAAATTAAAAAAAAAAAAAAAAAAAAAAAGTTACACAGTTTAAAATATGGCAAAATATGATTACTGGCCATAGGTTAGAAGTCATTCTCTTCTTTGATTGGTAATTTGGTTTTGTAAAACCGAGCAACAATACATGAATTGAAACATGGAGAAAATAGTTTATTAGAAACAAATTTAATTTAGAATCCGTCATTTGTTTACTATCCTCCAAGACTTTAAAAATAATAATAATAACAGTCTCAATCTCAAATTTTAATAACAACCGTTTACATTCCTTGAATTGAAACATGGAGAAAATAAATCTGCATGGAGAAACTAAACAGACACCAAAACTCTTTGTATGCCCAAGGTAGCTCTCCTCCTTGGGAATTGGTATAGACTGCCCACTAATGCCTTTTAGGTCTATATATATATATACACCATATATTTTCAGCAAAATTTCAACTTCATTTCACTATTTTTGGCAACTTTTGAATAATGGGAACTCCGAAAGACAAGGTGAAACTCAATGTTGGTGGCAAAATCTTCGAAACTACGGCCACAACCTTAGAAATTGCTGGCAAAAATTCACTCTTTGGAGCCATGTTTGATGATAATTGGAACCTGCATTCTGATTCAGCAGTCACTCATGAACACTTCATTGATAGAGACCCTGATTATTTCGCCGTCCTTCTTAACCTACTCAGAACTGGGGAGCTTTATATTCCTCCGAATATCGATAAAAAACTCCTATACAGAGAGGCCGATTATTATGGCATTCTTGATCATGTCAGGTCAGCTGAGTGGGGTCCGTTTGACGGGAATAGGGCTCGATTGGCACGGTCCATAACTGGCTGGCCAGCAGCGGATGGTGAGGTTGCTGGGGCTATTCGAACTAGCCCAAGTGGATGGTGTTGTGTGCGTCAGGGTAGTGTGGTTCGCGTGTACGACTGGATGCTAGACGAACACCCTATAATTCATACTGGGAATGATAAGGTGAATGATGTTTGTTGGGTTGATCTTGAAAATATTGCGATAAGCTCTGATGAAAAGCTAGCTAATGGAGGCATGGGGCTATTCAATGCATCCACAGGGAAGTCGAGGTATAAATTTCAAGTTACAGATAAATTGAACGATTTAGCTCCATTTGCCACAGCAAGTACACTAGCTTTTGTCTCAGATTACAAGTTGTTCTCGAGTTGTGAAAACACTGGCGGTGACCATGGGATTGGCGTTTGGGATTTAGTCACGGGTAAGCTAATAGATTTCCTCCATAGGCCGCGATATTGCAAGCATGAAAAAGCTATCCAGCTGCAATGGTTACATGGTACCAACTGTTTGATGGCCCTTTATTTGTATCCAAAGAATGATATCGTCTTGTTTGACTTTAGAGAAAACAATATCGTTTGGTCATTGGCTAATAATCGCAACAAAGGGTACTTTTGTGCTATTATAGATGCAATAACGATAGAGGAGAGTAGTTCGATTTGTGCAGTAGATTGGTACGTGGGTTTGGGTTTCATGGATTTGAGGAGTACTGATGTGGGTGTTAATTGGAGAACTACGATTAGGCCTTCTTCTGTTGCATGTTGTCCCAAATTGGCATTTCACGAGGGCCAATTGTTTGCATCAATGGGAAATAGAATTGCAGTGTATTTTGGTTCTGATTGGCTTCTAACATCACAGCTTCGACATAGTCTTTCCAATTCGTGATTTTTCAATTGGTGGTGACCGTCTTTTTACTCTTCATAATAAAGAAAATGTTATTGATGTATGGGAGACCCCTCGTTCACCAATTATATGAATCTAGCTCCTAGTTTGATTTGGTTTCCTTCTTACTCCTATATTTTCAATAGGTTGTTAGAGTTAGTTGGTGGATCAAGAAACTATAGCTGATGATTTAAGGACAGAACTAAGTTGCAAACATGGATCATAGATCATTTTTTTTATATGGTGAATATCATAGAATGATCAAAAGTGAAGTTCTATATAAATCGATTGATTAACAAACATTTTCAATTTGGTTTTGCTTCCAGTAGATGCATGAATTCTTCTAAAAAAAAATTCATAATCAGTTGGATATAGCTGTTTTTGTATATTTGAAACATGATTGCGTATTCTCTCTCTCTCTTTTTTTTTTTTTTTTTTTTTTTCTTTCATTCAAAATACGATTGTTTCTCATTTAATATACTTTTTTGGTCAATAATTTATCATTGCCTACCTCATCTATAGGCTTTCCTATCTATCAGTGACCGAGATCGATTGACTACTCTACTATTATCATTTACAAGGTTTTTTTATCCGGAAGGATGTAAAATAAATAGCTTATTCAATTATTTTATAGACCCTGCCAAAAGAGACGGACTTTGTCACATGCTATGCTAGCCTACCTCATCTATTGGCTTTTCTTTCAATCCCAGCGATCGATTGACTAGTCTACTTTCATTTAGGAGTTTTTCTAAATCAATTCGGATGGTGAATGAATAGCTTATTCATAATCTTATTATAGGCCAAAGCCCGACCAAAAGAGACTAACTTATGACTAAATGCTAACGGGAATGAATCCCGGTCTAGTTGAATTGGCTAGTCCCACAATAAACGGACTTGGCTCCTCTCCAGTAGTATTCTCTCCATTTCGTCCAGTTGAGCATTTAGATTTTTTGACACGTATCCCATTAATAGTTTAACGACCAAGATTTGATTTATCTTATTAACTGTGGTTAAGTTAACTTCTCTCTCATAGAACCCATACTTGCTCCCCTCTTCAAGAACCCAAATTCACACCCATTTCATCTTCCTCTTCTCCTGTCCTTTTTAGAATTGCAACTAAGCCTTAACAATTTGGAATCCGTGCAAGAGCTTTTCGTTTATAAAGATTGTAGGTTGAATTTGAACTTACATGTCTTGTTTTGAAATGAGTTTTTAGTATCTGGTGGGTGAATCTGATGAGTAAAAGTGAATCAACTGAATGTTCCACCCATTTTTTAATTCCGGAACTCAGTTGAATGTTCCACCCATTTTTTAATTCCGGAACTCTTTTCTGACTGGTATTTACCATGTAGTCATAGAAGAATAGAACAAAATTAAAGAAGACAAAACAAAAAAGAGACTAGATGTAATACTCGAAAAATTGAAAATGTTGGCAGTCCATAAGGATATTGGAGCTCACTATAATTTGTAAAAACTTCATTCAATGAGACCTGTGCTTGGATTCATAGTATGGACAGAAAAGAGTCTGATTTTGCTAACCCAATACTAAGAACGAAAGATGTTTTTTACATGTTGATATGTTTTTTACATGTTGATTTTTTTCTTCTTTTTTTCCGTATCTCTAAATATGAATTGTCTATTTGACTTCTATCAATTTAAGTAAATCCTGGATATAATTCTTGCCAACCTTGATTCTCTTTTGAAAAAGGAATTAAGAAACTGAGAAAAGAATGCGAAGAAGGATGCTGATGAGAGTCTTGGATTTTGAACATAGGTAATTAAGGGAAGAAGAGAGATTATGTAAACCGGGGTTAATACTAAACTGATCATGGTCATTAAAATTTTAATGAAACACGTGTTAACAATCTAAGTAGCTACCGGAAGAAATGGAGAGAAAATCACGTGTTAACCAATGACTAATCAATGGTCATATATTAGAGACATAAATTCTCTCCTTTGATTGGTGATTTGGTTTTGTAAAAACGAGCAACAATACTTATATATTTTACAAGAAACGTCTTCATCTATTAATTATTGCAGTTTTTTTCCTAAGTGCTTAAATAAGGAAAGAAAAAAATCTAAATTTGCACCTCAACAATTGATTTTTACTCAACTTGATACTTATCTGTCAACAGAACTATCCCACGGTTTCCTGGATTATCAAATATGCTCTTAAGGTATCGTTAGACAGTTGGTTAAAGTTACGCACGCATTAGTAATACATGTTGGGCTCAATCAGCCTACTGACACTCTTAACACTTCCTCTTTTTTTTTTTGCGTGGATTGTCCTTCATTTGGGTGGTCTCCAATTTTTGCTCTTCAAATTGGTGGTCTTTAAGTTTTTCCCTTCGCCTAATACCCCGAGGTTGTGGGTTCGAACCCCAGCTCAGTAAAAAAAAAAATCGCAAGAAAAAAAATTCTGCCTAAAGGGCAAATGTTAAAGACCGCCATTTTGAGGGGCAAAAATTAAAGACCACCTTAGCGAAGGACAATCCTACAAATTGCCCTACTTAACATGGTGTGATGTTATCTACTTTTGGTCAAGCCCATACAATTTTCCTAAAGGTCTCACACCTTATGTGGCTTCTTAATCTTTTCAGGTATCAATGTGAGACTTTTGTTCGCACACCCAACAATCTTCCTCTCAAACTAAGTTCCACGTGGCCCATCACCACAATCAATGAGTCTTCTCCTCGAACTAAGTCCATGTGCTCATTACCACAATCCAAGAGTCAATGTTCGAGATTCATTTTGTGTCACCCACATCGTCTGAGTATTTATGGCAACGAAAGCCCTATGCCATCATCTGCTTTCACCATACTCGTCCGGCCGAACCTGAACTCTGATACGAGTTGTTGGGCTAACCAACCCGCAGATACTCTTGCATGGTATGATATTGTGCGTTTTGGGCCACACCCGCACGGTTTTCCCCTAAAGGTCTCACATCATTAAGAGTTCTGACACCTTATATGTAGCTTCTTAATATTTTTAGCTATCAATGTGAGACTTTTGTTCGCACACCCAACAATACATGGATTAATTGTGACATAATCTATGTATAAGTTTATGCAAGATTTAGCTATTCATATATTAGTGATTTCACGTTTCATCCCGCATAAAATAATACATATATTCCCTTATAACTTAAGCATGTAATTATGTGGATTTCTAAATTGTAAACCAAATATCGTTCATAAATATTTTACCTCCTAAGCAGCTACTAAACATAATATTACTTATGCAGAATATAGTACCTACATAACTCACCTCCAAACCAGCTACTACACGACCACTCTTTTAACAACTAACTAATCTTATCCATGTTAGAGTTGTATAATTGCCACGTTTGGTGACACGTGGTAAAAGAAGAAGGGGAAACAACTAGAAAAAGAAAAGAAAAAGTTGCTCTCTAATCTCCGATGAAGACTGACTGGTCAGAAATAGATTATCCATGAAGGTTCAATGAGCGAATGTTGTTTCACACCTGCTAAAACTGAAACAGCTAATCTAATGACATGTCATATACAGTATATAGTTTTATTGTCTTGAAAATGCATTTAATAGATGCATTAAAAGTCTTCGATTGGACCCAAAAAAGACATTATTGGCTTAGGGCATCCTCTAATTGACAACTTTCAAGTCAATTTTCTTTGCTTTAAGCGCTTTTTTTTCTCTACCATTGTCGTTGAAAACCCATGAAAATAATAAAAATATACTTTATTTGATTTATTAAAGTTATAATTCTATTTTCTCAGTCCCAAAATAAGTTTTTTTCTTTTGGTAACTATGTAAAGTTTACCGTTAACACCAAAAATAATTACACCTAATGAACACCTAATCCCCTCTCACCTTCCAGGAAGGGTGCAGGGAAAATCAGGCCTCCTGTTGAGTACTACTTACACAAAGAATATTTGTAACCAAGTCCTACACTTTTGAGCCTTTTTTGACATCCTAACCGAGTGTAATCTAATTACAAAATCATGCTTAATCTGAGCAACAACTACATCAATATTGGCACTAATGCCTCTAAAGATTTTTCAGTTCCTATTCTTCCACACATAGTAGATAACTGCTCCCCATAAAGTTGTAGTCACTTCCTTCTGGAATTATTTCCAATGCTTTCTTCTAATACTCTCCATCACATGTTTAGGTTCTCCTGCTGGAATTTGAACTCCAGCCCATTGTATCATCTCTGCTCTAACCTTTTTAGTCCTTTCACAATCAAAAAATACATGTTGATGAGTTTTCACAGTTGACTATCACATAAACAACGTTTTGTATTATCCACCGGAATGTGTAGCCTCATAAGTCTATCCTCGGTCAGCAACCTCCTTTGTACAACCAACCAAACAATAAACCTGTGCTTTGGTTGTGCAGAAGCACCCCATATCAAAGATGCAACTCTGAGTCTGCTTTGGTGCCCCAGCATTGCCACATAGCTACTAGAAATAGAGTATTGCCCACTGGGGGTCATCATATAAGTTCCTTGAGCGTACCATGCCTGCATATCAGTCTTTAAAGCATTAATCTTTCTCCAGTACCAACTGCTATCTGATGGAGGCGTGTGGGTCCAAATAATGAAATCAGTCTTCATGTACATACCATAGACCCATTTTACCCATAAAGAATCTTCATTCCTTGCTAGTTGCCACAAAAGTTTACCCACAGAGGCAATGTTCCACAACCTACTACCTTTGATGTTCAACCCCAAAACATTTAGGCATGCATAATTTTTCCCAGGACACAAGATTGACTTCCTGTTTTTCCTCATTACCAACCCAAAGGTATTCCCCACACTTCTTGTCTATCTCTTTCAATACACTTTGGGGCAGTATAAAGACTGCACCCCAAAAGCTATAAATTGAAAATAAGACAGCATTTATTAATTGGAGTCTCCCCGCATAGGAGAGCTCGTTTGGAATATGCAGTAGTAATCCTGTTTGTGATCTTTTCTCAAAATAAAAGTTATCTTAGTAAAAATCATGTTCATTATGAAATTAATAAATATAATGTGTAGTTTACTAAACTACTCCTAGTTATTAGATTTTTTATTTTTATTTTTATAATTGAGCAATATTAAAGAGGACTACTTCTTTAATGCTAAGGGCATAGTTGAAAACACTACTAATTTTTATCTTAAATTTTTATAGTGACTCTTATTTTGAAATATTTTTTTTTTTTAATGTG
The DNA here is from genome assembly GCF_029784015.1 of Lycium ferocissimum. Lineage (NCBI taxonomy): Eukaryota > Viridiplantae > Streptophyta > Magnoliopsida > Solanales > Solanaceae > Lycium > Lycium ferocissimum. The sequence continues at coordinate 40,759,149 of NC_081350.1, read as the reverse complement.
ATACTTATTTTGGGATGGACTGCTAGATGGCCACGTCGATCAATTTCTTGAAAAAGATATTGAAGCTTATATTTAAAAGAAGATTAGGGTGAAAAAATGCGGACAAGCATCCAAGGCCCCAGCACTCGAAAAGTCAACAAACCTCCTTGGCTATTCAAGTATATTATTGTCTACATTTTGAATGTGAGAATTTTATTTTATTTATAATGACTATATATACTGTTCTGATATTTTATCAGAATAAATATATATAATCTAACTAAGCGATATTCCTATTTTAATACTATCAAAGTATTAATAAAAAGATTATGGCTGCCCAACTACTCGATTGGCCCACATTATCAGATTTAAATTTACCAGCCTACATAATTTGTTCACTTCCAAAAATCTTTATAAATAAGGAGTGTTATTTAAATATTCATAAAAATCATAGCAATCTTGAATTTTAAAACTATATTATGTCGATACTTAAAATTGTGCTCATAACAAATATCTGGAAAAATGTTACAGGGTTGACTATCCACGTGTCATTAATAGTTTTATACTCTCTGGTTCCTATTAGGATATCATCCAATACAGGGACAAATTTGACCATCATCCAAGATGTGGTTGAATCAAACCTTAATTAATCGAACCAATTTCATATGGTTAACAAAAATAATTTTGATCATATTATTAAGGGTTGCGGTGGAATAGACATCATTTCTGCATCTTTAATCAGATATCTCAAATTGAGTCTTGAGTATGAAAATAAATTCTTGTAAGAAGTACTTCTCCCTTAAATGAGTTTTATATGACACTAACTTGAATTAATCATGATCCCAATATAAATGTTGGACATCACTAACATCCAAAGATGTGACTTAGTGATCAATAAAGTGGGCTTAGTATCATAAAATCTCAGGTTTAATTCTCAGTAGAGACAAAATATTAAATGATTTTTTTCCTTTTGTTTTAGCTTTCACGGATGACAGTAGCATGATTATCACACTGTCATTGGTAGGAGGCGACTAAGGATCCCAGGAAATTAGCCGCAAAAAATATCGGACATCACTATGAAACCAAAAAAGAAAGAGAAAAGTTACACAAATGGTCATTCAGTCAAAATTATTTACAGCTTCTAGTCAATATATAAACATATGTGTATATTATATACACTCTATCCCAATTTAAGAAGATATTTGAAACTTGTGGTCTAAAATAAATTATAGATACTTGTGCGGTCTTAAATTATTTCATTAAGGTTAAAGAGGAAGTTTTGAGTTAAATTATTTTTAAATATAAGAGTCTATCATTTTTTGCGCTAAAAATAAAAGCGTATCACATAAATTGAGACAAAAGGAGTATTTAAGTTAATTTTTCAAATAAAAAAAAAAAGCAAAAAAGATTGACCTTTTTCCCGGTTAAAATTGTGCATTTTCGTCCACGACAGTTAAAGTTGTTAGCAGCAGGTGATCCTTCAGCTTGTACAGTACACTTATCCTTTTCTTGTGTACAAAGAAAAAAAATATACTTAAAAAATTCGATCAACACCAACCAAATTTTCTGTTCAATTGCGTATAGGATCTCAGGGGTAGTTTGGTACGCTGATTAAATTATTCCGAAATTATAATCTTGAAATTATAATTTCGGGACTAATTTATCCCATTTTGATGGGATAAAACAATCCCAAGGTTAGTTAGATAAGGTGGAATATCTCATTCTTAAGATTGTGCTTCATTTTATACTTTGTTTGGTAGAAGTTATATCTTCTACCAGGATAAATTTATATTTTCTATCAAATATGATACAAAAAATTAGTACCGGAATATCCCAACTTATATCATGCACCAAACGATCCCTTAGAGAAACTACATATATCTACCTAAAAATTGATGCAAAAAATGTCATATTCAATCATAACCTGTTTGGCCTAGACTTGAAACAAAATGTTGTTTTTGGAGAGAACAGAAGTTATTTTTCAAAAGCTAAAAAAAAAAAAAAATACTTAGCATTTCTTCAAAAATAGTTTTTTTGATAAACATATTTGAGAAATACATTTAAAAGTACCTTTTGAAAGCTTAGTCAAACACTAATTACTATTTAAAAGTGATTTTTAAATTAATTAGGCAAACACAAATTGCTTCTCATCAAAAATATTTTTTTTAAAATTCTTTTGAAAAAAAAATACTTTTCAAAATAAGCTAATTTTAAAAGCTTTGGTCAAACAAGTTATAAAACAAATTTTTTTAGAAAGAAATGAAAAAAAGGAGAAGGACCAAAAATATGTCAATAATTAAAGGACCAATAGTGTTACATAAAAAATCCATCTGGAGCCACTAGGCACAGGAGCGAATAATATGAGTTTTTTATTTAGTTGGATCGGATTTAAATGGAGCGAGTTAAAAAGTAAAATCGGGTTATTTTGAAAAATTTGGTTAGGCAGTAATATATCTGAAAACTTTAATGACGGGAAGAATATTTTTAATTCAATGTTGTAACGGGGATATTTTTAGCCATTTTCTCAAAATAGAGGGGCCTTTTTGACCCTTTACCTTTAAAAGATTGACTTTTTTCCCGGTTAAAGTTGTTAACAACTGTAAACTACTTCTTTTCTTCTTTACAAAGAAAAATAACATACTAAAAAATTCGATCAAAACAAACCAAATTTTCTATTCAAATTCACAGAGAAACATACACAAATTATATATATAACTATCTAAAAATTGATGCAATAAACATAAATGTATGTTAATTGAAACGAACTAATAAGAACCTCTGTTTTTTTTTTTTTTTTTTCAGTAAGTATTAAAAATGGCGTTGTTTAGGAAATTGTTTTATCGGAAACCACCTGAAGGAGTATTGGAAATTAGCGAGAGAATTTACGGTTCGTTTTTTTTTTTTTTTTTTTTTTTTTTTTTTTTTTTGCAATTTTTTTTAATATTTACTGTTTGCTTGTTGCGATCGAGCTAGATAAATGCTACTTGAATTGCTAAATTTTGATTTATTTGGATATATTAATTGCTAACTTTGCTTTATTTGTTCGGATTTTAAATTGAATGTCTAATTTTACTTTCTTTTTTTGTTTTTTTGCTCTGTTTGCATTTTTTTTTTTGTATTAACTGTTTGCTAATTTGATTTACTTTAGAGATATTAATTGCTAATTTTGCTTTATTTGTTCGGATTCTAATTTTTCATTTTTTTTTATTTGTTTGCATTTTTTTTCTGTTTACTCTTTGCTTGTTGTGATTGAGCTAGATAATTGCTAAATTTGATTTATTTGGAGATATAAATTGTTAATTTTGCTTTTTTTGTTTGGATTTTGAGTTGAATGCTTAAATTTTGATATATTTGGAGATATTAATTGCTAATCTCTTGTTTACTGTTTGCTTGTAGCGATTGAGCTAGATAAATAGTTAAATACTACTTCAATTGATAAGATTAATTTATTTGGAGATAGTAATTACTAGTTTTGCTGTATTTGTTCGGATTTTAACTTGAATGTCTAATTTTACTACTCTTTTTTTTTTTTCTCTGTTTGCATTTTTTTTTTTTTTGTATTAACTGTTTGCTTGTTGCGATCGAGCTAGATAATTAGTAAATACTACTCCAATTGCTAAGTTTTATTTACTTTAGAGAAGGCCCGGTTCCAAGTTGTTCAAGAATAGTGGCGTTGAGTTTCTCGATCCTTTGACTTAGGATTAGTCAGTTCTATTTCTCGATGGGGTGGGGAAGGGATATAACTCAGTGGTAGAGTGTCACCTGGAAGTCATCAGTTATTAATTGCTAATTTTGCTGTATTTGTTCGGATTTTGCTACGTCTCCTTTTTTTTTTTCTTTTCTATGTTTGCATTTTTTTTAATTTTTTTTTTGGTTTAATGTTAGCTTGTAGCGAGTGAGCTAGATAAATACTAATCCAATTGCTAAATTTGATTTAGTTGGGGATATAAATTGCTAATTTTGCTTTATGTGGTAGGATTTTAACTTGAATTTTTCATTTTTTTTTCTTTCTCTGTTTACTGTTTGATTGTTGCGATCGAGCTAGATAAATAGTTAAATGCTGCTCCAATTGCTAAATTTGATTTCTTTGGAGATATTAATTGCTAATTTTTCTGTAAATGTGATCATCTTTTAGGTCCTTTTTCTTCTATTAACTGTTTGCTTGTTGAGATCAAGCTAGATAACTGCTACTTCTCCAATTGATTAATTTGATTTATTTGGAGATAGAAATTGCTAATTTTGCTTTATTTGTTGAGAGTTTAACTTGAATGTCTGATTTTGCTGTATTTGTTTGGTTTTTAATTTGAATGTCTAATTTTGCTGAATTTGTTCGGATTTAACTTGAATGTCTAATTTTTTTTGTCTCTGTTTGCATTTTTTTTTCCTATTAACTGTTTGCTTGTTGTGTGGAGATAAATAATTACTAATTTTGCTATATCTATGGAAATGGAAACTGTAAAGGTGATCATCTGTTAGGTCTTTTTTTTGTGCGCTTAAATGGTAGGATATGAAGGAACTCATTCGGTTCAAGTTCACTTTTTTTCCTGTTGTACAGTGGTAAATTACATGGAAGAACTTTCAGTGTATGAAAGACAATTGTTGAATTGTCCAAAGCTCCACATTTGAGAAATTGACCTTTTACCTTGAGTAGAAAGCATTCTAATTAAAAGTTGCTAATGTTGCTATATATGTGCATATTTTAACTTGATTGTCTAATTCACTATGGAAATGTGGAAACTGTAAAAGTGATCATTTGTTAGGTTCTTTTTTGCGCGCTCAGATGGTAGGATATGAGGGAACTCATTCGGATATGAAATTAGATGATTATAAAATATTTGCCTGCTGCATAATAGTTTAGCTAATAATTGCTGCATCTGTTGTTATTTGCAGTATTTGATAGATGCTTCACTACTGATGTTTGGGAGGAAAAAAATTACAAAGGTTATGTTGCTGGTGTAATCAGCCAACTTAAGGATCATTACCCTGACGTGTCAATTTTGGCTTTCAATTTTCGGGAAGGTGAGTCACAAAGCCGGATTGCAAACGATCTATCTGAGCATTATGTGACCATAATGGACTACCCTCGACACTACGAAGGATGCCCGTTGGTCTCAATGGAGATGATAAACCATTTCCTTAGATCCAGTGAAAGTTGGCTTTCCCTTGGGCAGCAAAATGTGCTCTTAATGCACTGTGAATGGGGTGGTTGGCCAGTTTTGGCGTTTATGTTGGCTGCATTATTGATATATAGACGACATTTCACAGGGGAACAGAAGACCTTAGACATGATTTATAAGCAGGCTCCTCGTGAGCTTTTGTACTTGTTGCAACCACTAAATCCAATTCCTTCTCAACTAAGATATTTACAGTATGTAGCAAGGAGGAATGCGAACATGCAATGGCCTCCCATGGATAGAGCACTCACTTTGGATTGCATCATTATTAGGATGATACCTAACTTTGATGGCGAGGGTGGTTGCCGGCCTATGTTCCGTATTTATGGGAAGGGTCCATTAATAGTTGCTGATCAATCTCCAAAAAATTTGTTCTCAACACCAAAGAAAAATAATGTTGTTCGTCATTACAAGCAGGTTAGATATTTTTATTTCCTTCAGAAATCTCAATTATTCTTTGCAATCTCAGGATTTTTTCTATCCTTGTGAAAGAAGGGGTGTCTTTATAAATTCCTTTTAACCGGACATGCTTCAAATTGTCCAGAAACTTCAGGCTTACCAAAACAAAGTTTTCCCCCCAAACTTCACTTGAAAAATCATGCTTGCTCTGATGATGGGCTTGTCAAACTCTTTGGATAAAATTCATATAAAGTGAGGAGATGTGGGATGTGCTGTCTTTGATAGGATGACTATGATACGGGTGTTATGTAAGATTTAGAGTGGATCGAGATCGACTATCTAACGATTTGATTTACTGAAGCTTCTGACATCTTCCTTTGACTAGTAATTGATTTCACTCTATTCCTTGAGCGACATCTGGTTACAGATTATCATGGTATTTAATGGAATAGGGATATTTGATTTAGAGTGAATTGGACCATTTGAGTATTTAATTTACATACAATTCCTTCTATGGGCTTTTTTGAGTGGAAATTGGTTTTCTTTGGTACTGTAATATGTGAAATGCTTGAGCATGCATTTTACAGAATCCATATGGACTTTCTATCCTACTCTTTTCCATCTTTTATGGTGTATGACCTCTATAAAAAAAAAAAGGGTTTTTCAAGAAAAGAACACTAAGATATCTTTAATTTTTCCATCATAAAGTAATCGAAACAAATTAAAATTTCAAAACAGAAAACATCACCAATTTGGAGTCCAGCTTAACTATTGACAAGGCATTTGTCATGTTGTTGCAGGCAGAATGTGAATTGGTCAAGATTGATATCAATTGCCATACACAAGGTGATGTTGTCTTGGAATGTATCAACTTGCACGATGACCGGGAAGAAATGATGTTTCGGACCATGTTTAACACATCTTTTATTAAGTCAAACATTCTGATACTTAACCGTGATGAAATTGACACACTGTGGGATGCTAAGGATCAATTTCCAAAAGACTTCAGACTGGAGGTATCACTATTCTCCTTAGATGCACTTTTCTTATCTTTATGTTCACTATATCAAGAAGTGTAAAAGTTTACGATTATGTACCGGATGAAGGTTCTTTTTTCGGAGATGGATGCTGCTGCTTCTGCAGTCCCTGTTGATTTGTCTTCTTTTGAGAAGAAGGATGGCCTTCCAGTGGAGGCATTTGCTAAAGTTCAGGAAATCCTTAACAGTGCCGATTGGCTAAATCAAAACTGTGATGCTCCTGGGAATGTGCTTCAGCTTGTTGAAACCAAAGGTGAGATGATTCCTACTTGCAAGAATCAATCGCTCTTTCAAATCTTCTCCTATTGGCTCTAGTGGAGAATCTAGTGCTCAACTACAAATTGTTGGAAAAAACACTGAGATGAAAATATCAGAGTTGCAGCCATCAATCTCTTTTCCAATGCTTACTTCTACTGGTTTTAGTGTAGGATCTAGTGCTTCTTCTACATCATCGCCGGTGTCACCTCATGAACATACAACAGTGGAACATCCTTCACTTCATGAACAAGAATGTGGTAAGCTGAAAGAAGTTTCCGCTCTACCTGAAATCAAGACTGGACCGCTCAAGACGGATGTTCTCACTTCGCCTTTGTCTTCGCCTCCACCTTTACCTGCAAATGATCAAGGTATTGTCACTGTACCTTCTCCATCCCAGCCTACAGTATCTCAACCTGACACATCTCCGCTTCCTCTTGAGATTCCTTCAACTCCATTTGAGAATGACAAAATCGCCAAAATGGAACCTGTTCTGCCAACTTGCCCTTCTGGAAGTTCTTCTCCATCAGGGCCCATATCCAATATCAAACATTTAGAAGAAAAGTTAATTAATAAGAGTGGGATGTTGCCGTCATCACCACCTCTACCACATTCAGCCCCTATATCGGAGGAGAATTCTGCTTCTGTGTCCACTCCTCAAACTCCAGCCACTCCTGCACCACCTTTGAAGCAAAATTTAACTTTCAGCAGTGGGTCATCACCATCACCGCCACCACCACCGCCACCTCCTCCAGCACCTACTTCTTCTCCATGCCTGTTACTTACAACTGCTGTGTTGAGAAAGAATTGTTCCTCAATAAGTGGACCACCTCAACCTCCACCGCCACCTCCACCTCCACCTCAACCTACCCCGCCTTTGAAGGAAAAAATAGATTCCAAAGGTGGAATTCTACTGCCTCCGCCTCCGTCTCCGCCACTTCCTGGGCAGCCCGTGAAGGAGAATTCTTCTTTAACTGGAGGACCCTGTCCGCCTCCACCACCTCCTTTGCCTTCTTCACAGGCTTCTAAGCCTACAGAATTATATTCAGTACCACCAGTACCACCTCCTCCTCCCTTGGTTTCATCTCTCAAGGATAATAACAATCTCCCAAAGAGTGTTCCTTCCGCTCCTCCTCCTCCTCCGGTTTCTTTTCCTAAGGTGAATAATGTGCCTGCTTCTCCATCTCCACCCCCTCCTATTGCTCCTCCACCTAACAAAAATTACCGACGGCTGTTGTCTAGCACTATGACTTCAAGAAGCAATTCAACAAAGAAGCTGAAGCCGTTGCATTGGTTAAAGATAAGTAGAGCAGTCCAAGGAACCTTTTGGGCTGAAATTGAAAAATGTAGCTATGCCTCCAAGTAGGTTTTTGATATTGTTAATGCAGCTATGTGGTCAACTCTTTTTTTCAAACTACAATGTCTCATTTACTTCTGTGGGTTTTTGTTTTATAGGTCATCAGTGATTGATATGCCAGAACTTGTACATCTCTTCTCAGTTCAAAATTTAGACCAAGCCGGTTCAGGAAGGAATGGGAATTCGAGGACCAAATTTGGACAGAAGACTCAGAAAGTGCAGCTGGTGACTCTTCTGTTATCTGAATTTGTTATTTAATGCACACAATATTTTCCTGAAATTTGTTTTACAAATTCCTTTGCAACATTCCATGGTTTGATATAAACATTAAAAGCTTAAATTTTGGTTTGATATAAACATTAAAAGCTTAAATTTTGGTTTGTTTTGATAAGCTAAAAGCTTGAAGTTCTTGACCAGTTTAATTCTAATTTACACTCTTCATGAACAAAATCACTTAATCTCTTCTACTTGGTTGTCTTCCTAATGCATCTCGCTTGTTCCATCCCCGTGTGTTACAGTATTTCATGTTTTCCTTAAAATCTTTTCCATTTCAGAGAGGTTTTAGCTTAAGAAATTGTGATTATATAAGGAGCTGTGGAACTATAATCTGTAAATGAGGTTTCATCAAGTCTAACTGCTAACCAAATGTTGTCTTTTCCCAAAAAGGAACAGACTGACTTATCATATTCGTATAGATTCCATAGCTATGTGTTTTTAGTTCCACCAAGTATATAAGGTTTTATGTGTCGTGTACTAGCATTTAACGCAGTTGTTATCTCTAGTTGATATAAATCCCTCTTATGTTAGTATGTAAGAACATTCTCATTCACTTGACGTATTGCAGGATATCACACTTATATTAACTAACAATTTGTTGATCTTTTAAGTTACTATGCTCGACCAATAAATAAAATATCTTGGTGTTTCGTATTAGAGATTTTCTTTTAATGATATCTTGCTGTTTAGATAAATTATATTTTATAATTTTGCTTCCTAACGTTTTTAAACAACCGATCTAAATGCAATCTTGTTACATAATTTGTAACATTTCATAAATTCCTCTTACCTGATGCTTGTATAATACTGATGGAAGCTACTGGCAGGAATAGCTGGGAAGAGAAGACAGAACTGTGATAAAGTTTTAAGACTGATAATTTAGCTAAATCCTTTTTTTTTTTTTGGTAGATTGATCATAGACGGGCGTATAACTGTGAAATTATGCTTTCTAAGGTGAAGATACCGCTGCATGACATGCTGGTAAGCAAAATTCATCCACATATATTGGACTTCTTTTTTGGCATAACTTACTTAGTGTAGAAGTGTATTCTCTGAGTACAGCTACAGCAACAACATACCCAATGTAATCCCACAAGTGGGGTCTGGGGAGGGTGGTGTGTACGCAGCCTTACCCCTACCTTGTGAAGATAGAGAGGCTATTTCCAATACACCCTCGGCTAAAGTAAAGCATATCAAATCAGGTCTGAGTACAGCTGGATGAACCATATATTCATAATCATCTCTGCCATGTTTTCCTGAATAATCGTTATTTCCTTCTCCATGATTTCAATAAGTTTGGCGATGTCAGCGCAATATGAAATGTGTGAATGGTGTCAAATGAAAGAATGTAATAGGTGCTTAAAATATTGTTACTTCCCTATTTTCTCTCTTTACCAAAAAGACAAAAAACAAAAAAAAGGAGGATACTTCTAACCTACATTGACATTGACATATAATGACAAGATTCAAAATTCATGTTCCAGTACCAAGTGGTCCCAGTGTCATAAAAAATGGTAGCGGTCCACTACAGTATTCATAACTATGTAACCTGTTGAAAACTGAGTGATGTCTCTGTTGTTGGAAAACTGGCTTATTCCACTTTGATATTTTCGATAGACTTCGGTGCTTGCTTTGGAAGATTCAGCATTAGATATCGATCAAGTGGAGAACCTGATTAAGTTTTGCCCAACGAAGGAGGAAATGGAAGTGCTCAAGGTAAGTAATGCAATAAGATATATTACTCATTGCATATCGAAATGTGTGGACGAACTTATTTATCCAATGTTTCTGTTGCAGGGTTATAAAGGAGAAAAAGAGAAGTTGGGTAGATGCGAACAGGTCTCCCGTTCTGATCTAATCTTATCTTGGTTTACTACATCAGTTTCTCTTTCAGGGACTTTCTTGTATACTTGACATATTTCTGTGACTATTTTCTGTAACAGTTTATGTTAGAACTGGTACAAGTCCCACGAATAGAGTCCAAGCTACGGGTTTTCTCATATGTGATTCAGTTTCAATCCCAGGTGAGAGGACAGTGCATCTGCTGCCTGCTTTTAGAAATTGGGGTTTCGTCTTGCTGAAGGTGTATTTTTCTTTTTCAAATATTTTCAGATTTCTGACCTAAGGAAGAATCTGAATATTGTGAATTCAGTAACTGATCAGGCAAATATCTTACTTCTGTTTTATTTCTTCCTTCTTGATTAATCTTTTATTACTCGCAAATGCTTTCTTGATATTTCTGTTGATTCATCTGCTTTCATGTCCTAATTCAGATCAGAGGTTCATCGAAACTGAAAGGGATCCTACAGACAATTCTGTATTTGGGAAATGCTCTCAACCAGGGAACTGCAAGAGGTCGGTTAACATTTGTTTTCGTAGAAGCTTATTTTGTTCACCGTATTTTCCTGATCCCATGTTATTGCTTTCTTATTTTGGTTAGCGGAGTGGGTTGAAGTATCTCTTTTGCAAAACCAGGACTCGTTTGGTTTATAAGTAACAAAGTGTATCACACGAGGGAAACAGCGGGACAACGGAATTGAGAGTATCTACTGTTTAATAATCCACCTTCATCCTCATTCGGGGCGTTCATTCCTTGCGTTAGCACCATGTAGGTTGTACCAATCAGGTTTCTAGCTTACTAGAAAAGATAAGCGGGTGTTGCTCCAGCTAACTCTTTGTATACCTTAAGGTTCTTTGTTAGGAAAATTTTGAGATCTAAGAGTAAGATGACATTTGTTGACCCGGGAATATTGTATTGAGTATTTGAGAACTCGTCTCCATTAAGAGATCAACAGATTGAAAACGTCCTTGTTGGTAGAACTATATGGGGCTAAAGACTATTGATTTCTCAGCTATTCTCATCTATATTTGCATTTCCGCTCTTAAAATTTTCGTAGCGTCTTTGCTTCATGGACGTGGTACATGGAGTTCTAATATATTTTTGATGTTCTGTTTGAGCAATTATCGTTGTTTTGTAATCACATGCTTGTCTTGATGCTATTGTTATAGGGTCTGCTGCTGGTTTCAAGTTGGATAGCCTCCTTAAACTAACTGACACACGTTCATGGAACAAAAATATGACTCTCATGCATTATCTTTGCAAGGTAAAGATCTGCACTCTATAATGTAAATAGCTTGATGAGAGCAGAATAATGACATCTACAAATTTTCCATGCGTTTTCTGTGGAATGCAAATGCACTGTTCATGCTCTAGAAGACACCTTGTGTGTTAGACTGCCAGATTTTTCATCTTGTTGATACCATTTTTCCTCTAACACTTGATCTTAGCAAGCAAATCCTTTGAGGTTTCTTTAATGTGGCTATGCAGTATGATAATTTAAGGTCTTAACTACCTACCATCGGAAAAAAAAAGGAAAAAAATTTAAAAGCTTTTAAAGTCTTATCCTGGCAAAATGCATTTGAATTAAACTTGTGCTGGTAACAATTATCTTTTACAAAATGCTTTATGAAATTTTTTGTGCTAGATCCTTGCTGACAAAATGCCTGAACTACTCGATTTTTCTAAAGATCTTTCCAGCTTGGAACCCGCAGTGAAGGTATCTTTACTTGAACTGACTACTGATATTGTTAATTATTAGAGATATGGATGGCACTTACTGACTTAATCACAATTTTCTTCAGATTCAACTGAAATATTTGGCAGAGGAAATGCAGGCGATTAGCAAAGGAATGGAGAAAGTTGTACAAGAGCTGTCCATGTCAGAAAATGATGGACTTATGTCTGAGAATTTCTGTAAGGTAATCCACCTGCTTAATTAATCCACAAACATACTGATTCTGTGCAAGCTGACAAACTCTTTAATATTTTCTTCTGGGCACCTGCAATACGAATAAATGCTTCTTTTTGTCGAACCATGCAACTGAAAATTGAAATTTTTCCCTAATTATGGAGGCTCATTAATGAAAACTCGAGATGGAACAGATGGTTTTTTTCCCGAATGTGGGTAGAAACCGACATGCTTGACATTGACCTGCTCTCTATTCTACTTCCCTCTTTAGTCACTGCCCTCTCCCCGTTCTCACCCGCACTCAACCTCTTGCACACCCGACCCTTTATCCCCCTCTCATGTGAGACAAGTATTAGACCTTTACTATTGCAACCGAGTAGGAGACAATGTCGAGGGAGGCTACTGCCCCTGAGTACACGTGCAATAGAAGGTCCTCGTTGATTTGGGAATTTCAATATCCAAATCATGATAAGCTTGTTTTGTTTCACGCATACTTTTGGTTCCTTGTGAATATAAGATAATTGCTTGGTTCTGAGACGAAACGTTGGGACCTCTTGCAAATTACCCAAGTATATGCATAATAATTTGATAATTTTGTTTCATGTTCCCTTATTAGCTGCACATATTTTGTCGGGATAACTAAAGAAAAAATATTGTAGAACACCTGTGTTCTCATTAATTGGTGTATCTTCTACTTGCCAGGCTCTGAAGGAGTTTCTGAGCTCTGCCGAAGGCGAAGTCAGTTCCTTGGCCCAACTCTTTTCTGCTGTGGTATGTCTGACCTTTTATGACACTGGTTCTTTTGGTCTTATAGTATTTCGTCGATATTGATTTATTGCTTGCGTGGTGCCTTTTCTGCTGCATGTAACAGGGCAAAAATGTGGATTCGTTGATTATTTATTTTGGAGAAGACCCAGCCCGTTGTCCATTTGAACAAGGTAATATTCAATTTAGGCAATCAGCTACTTTATGTATTTTATTCTTCAGTTAGTGAGAGCAGCTTCTTTACAATTGTACTCCTGTGTCAATTGTAGATGTTGATTGGTTCTACAACAAGATGTCTCATAGCTTGTTGACCAGGCTTCTGGGAAACCAAAAGTGCTTATTTTTTTTCAGAGAGTTGAAAAAAGTAGCTTTTCCTCATAAGCTCTTTTGGAACCGTAGCCAAGCACAAATTGCTGCATAATATTGGCATAAGTGTTTTTAAGATTGATTAGTTAGACACAAACTGTTACTCTTCAAAAATACTTTGCTGAAAAACACTTATGACAAGAAACACTTTTCAAAATAAGCAGCTTTTAGAAGCTTTGGTCAAACAAACTGTTACTCTTCATGCATGTCAATACAAAAGCTGTTAAGAATTTCATATGGCTATATCTGGTCATACTAATATTCTCTAAGTTGTGGTTATTAAAACGATTCTTCTTCTGAATGAGATGATCTTCAGCTTATGTCTATTGTACTTTTTCCTGCTAGTTGTCTCGACATTAATGAGCTTCCAAAGAATGTTCAATCAAGCCTTAGAGGATAATCGCAAGCAGCTGGAGTTTGAGAGAAAGAAAGCAGAGAAGGAAGCTAAGGAGAAGCAGAGGACAAGTGCTTCAAATAAGAAAACTTGAAACTTTGAGCGTTCAGGTAGTGCAAATCAATGTAGTTATATATCAGCCCTGGGCTTTGGTTCAACGGTAAAGCTCGTGCAACACGAGATGTGTGGTAGGCATATATCACAAGTTCGAGTCCTGCTGGGGAGCCAAGTCTAGTATTTAACTCGAGAAGATTAGAGGGATAGGCCCGTCAGCCAACAAGTCCCAGAGCTGGAAATAGCGGATTTCTCAGTTATTGAAAAGAAAAAATGTATTCATATATCATATCAATCAGCATATTATCTTGGAAACCGACATCATTGATACGTTTCAATGGACTGAAGCAAGCTCCTGGAGCTTTTTCACTCATTTCAGCACTATATGGAAGTTGTTCTATATCGTAGCGAAGCTTCACCAAGATTGAAGATTTGGGGAGTGAGATATCAGTCCTTGATGATGAATGGGGAGATGATTGACATTTTTGTTAGTTTGTCGGCATTGGTCATCTAACTTTTGAGGTTGAGTTAGGCCCGAAGTTTATTTCTTAACAGTTCCCAAGCGAAAGTGGTGGAAATTGCTCTATCTAGCATGTTGCATATATAGCTCCCCCTTCGATCTTGGGAGTGAGAAGTCAGTTGTAAATGTGAAATGGGAAAGTGGAGATTCTTTTGTATGGAAAAGTTGGCGATGTATACTGTACAGTTCTCTAACAGGTAACCTTTCAAACTTCATATATAGTTCTGATGGTGCTCTTTTTTCTTTGTTTTGAATGGCCTTTGTCTAATACGTAATTGTTTTCAATGTTTCTGCAGAATGTCACGGAAGTTGTCTAGTGGGATAACTTCTGAGCAAGGGTGGAGGCAGTCATCTACTATATATATACATAAAAGAAAATTTGACTTTATCTATACGATATAATTTTTCCAACGAGAGGGGTTCGGATGCGCCCGTTCCGCTCCTAGCTCCGCGCTTGCTTCAGGTGTGTCAATCGTAAATAGTCACTAGAGAAGTCATATACACTTCTCTTGGAGGAGATGCTCTTTTTTGTTTTCTGATATACTTATTTTTTTACCATTTGTATAGGTTTTTCATACGATTCAATTAATTAATTTAATATTTTCTTTGCCACCAGGCATGTCTTTGTAAATATAATATGCAGTTTAGATCATGTTCCTTTTCTAGCAATCCATATTTGTCGCAGTGGCGGAGCTACCTTCGTCCAAGGTGAGTTGATTGACACTCCTTCATGAGAAAATTACAATGTATAGATAGGTTAAAATTCTTTTATGTCTATAAATAAAAATACTATAGGTTGAATTTCCTTAAAAAGGTAGTATAAATTATATTTTTCACTCCCCTTTAATAAAAATCTTGCCTCCACCATTAAAAATTGCTGTACGTATCACTTGCCATGAGGCACATTCGTACATGATAGTTTGAAAACGTTAATTTACGTCCATCATTTTGGAAAATAAAAGAGAGGAGCAAAACGGGAATAAGCTAATCATATCGAGATAAAATTTATAGTTTCCTTATAATTATATTTATTTTAACTTTTTATCTACTTGAAAGTTGATGGTGCAGCTCGATCTCTTCAAGTAACTGTTTCATATAATATTATATTTGTAAATAGCTCCTGGTTCTTAGATAAGTAAGCAGATATGTTTATGACTAAATGACAACGAGCATAACTATCTCAACCTAGTCTTTCAGAGGTCGGCACGTTGTAAATTAATAATTTAAAATTCGAGTTATGTCATAATTCAAAAATGCTTAGGGGAACTTGCTTTGGTTTCACGAGAGTTTAAGCTTTTGCAGAGCACGAAGATAGAGTTAATCAGGTCGGTTTATTGATTTAACTAGTTTTGGACACGTGAGTTGCACGTGGGCACTTATCAATAAGGACAAAAAATTTAGAACTTGCAAATAATACTCAAAATTATACTTGAGTTATTAAATAAAAATTATCTGAAAAGTAAAAATTTCAAAAAGGTATGAGTTTTATCCTCTTTAGCAAATTCAAAAAAGGAAGAAGCCATAACAAAAAAGGATATATATAGAGTATTACTTTTTCCAATCTCTAAGTAGGGAGATCTATTAATTGGCAGAAGAGTCAAAATAAACTATACTTTGCATTTATATTTGACAAACTTTTTTCCTACATCAAATTTTGAAAATATAAAATTAGTTTATTTAGCTGCAATTAGGGATGAAGATAGCCAAATATAGAGAAATTATATTGCAGAAGTTGTAGAAGTTAACGATTAAAAAAAAAAAAATACAAGTTTCTCTTAGTTAACAAATCCCAAACAAATTAGTTACTATATGGAATAGCTGGCTAATACTATCAAAATTTTCAATAAAGATGTACAATAATTGAGTATAACCAAAAGAAACTTATGAAGGCTCATAGAAAAGAATCTGGAGTTTATTTTGGAAGAAGACAGAAAGAACTCGTTCATGGTTCACTTCTCTAAATCTTCAACCATTCCTCCTTCATGAAAGCTCCAGCAAACAAATTCAGATATTATCAATGCTAATTAACTTCCAGCTACTATGTAAATATAATTAGATATTACTAACCCCAAGTTCAGGGGCGGATCCACCATTACGGTACCGGGTACATTTGAATCCAGTTTTTTCGACGCTTTCAGATAAATTTATTTGTAAAATACATTAAAATCTCAATAAATAATAGATATGAATATATAACTTTAAAGATATAATAGGTCCATATATAGAACCTTAAAAGTTATAACCATTTAAACTCTGGATTCGCTTTTGCTCAAGTTGCTAACCACAAAGTTTCAATCATTGGAAAAAAAAGGGGCAAATGTTGCATCGTATAGACTTCAAAAATATATCCATGAGGTAAATTGAGGGTTGAGGTTGAGTGCACTGAGCACAATTCCTGTATCCCTTCACATTCTTTGCTATCTCTAAAGCCTATATATACATATCTATTCTGCATACTTTGCTAAAGATTCATTGAACTTTGGGATGATAATAACTAAGAGATAATGGAGACAATTTTATTTAATTCCTAAACGTTCAATCTTTTAGTTAGAAGTAATTAAATTGCAACCTTCCCAATTAAAGATAGATTAAGTTTGTTGTTCTTGGATAGTATCACTTAATTAGCAATTTATTTTAGTAATAATGGATGACTTTTAACAGATTAGATCTCAAGATATCAAGAGAGAAAGAAAGAAATCATTCGCCATAGTCCTTTTCTTTCCTTCGTAGAGGTTCTATAAAATCGTGAGATTTTGAAGACATCCAACTCATGTGAAACAAACCTTAGAAAAAAAAAATCAAAATCAACTAATATACAATCAAATGAAAATTGAAAAATCAGTAACTTCAATATAAGGCTTCACATTTTGTGGTCGTTGAGGCCTTACAGCAGACAGAGATGGTGCCTTAAGGGCAAGCACCCATGTAATCTTGTTAATGTTCTCTCCCATTTGCTTTTCTTTTCAACAAGGCCGGCTGAATTGATTGTGTTTTTAACAAGATCTGTAATTTTTATCGGGGTAGGCAATCATGTTACTAGATTACAAATTGTAAAAGTAGTAAATGCTGTCTATTTGTTTCTCAACTTTAATTGATTTTCCTAACTAAGCACATATAATTCAAATAAGCCCCAATAATTGGAAAATCCTTGATTCTTTCTTTTTATAGACATAATCCTACTCACAGTCATTAATAAAATGCAATTCGATCTTCAGTATTCAATGGATCATGTTTGATCAACATGGTGTACCTCCCAACCCACAAACAAGACAAAAGAAAACAAGAAAGATGCATCTATTCAAGGACTATAGTGACATCTTCATAAGGTTTATGCCTACATTGTTGAAACATTAAGAGTAGTTCTAATACACATGACATTAGACGACAATGAGAACACAACTAATTAAATTACCAAATATAGTCAGTTTTGAACAAGTTAAAACAATGGAAATAACACGTGATACAAGAAATTGCCAAAATCAAAAAATAGAACTAATGTAATAAATACTTTAAATTCTAAACAAAAACACCTACATCAAAATATATAAGTAAATAACCATAATAGCTCTAAGTGGGAACCGGTTATGACCTTTCAATGTTTTTCCCTAATTGTTGAAACTTGCCTTGATTTTCATAAGCATCTCAACAAGTGAACAACACCCAAAATATCCTTTCTTCATTCTGCCAGGGAATGAAAAAAGAGAGGTCATCAGAGAGCTTTTTATTTTACCTGAAGAACTACTAATTTCCAAACAAAATTAAAATAAAAAAGTGCTAGGAAGAATCATGATTTTTTTTATTTATTTCCAATGTTCTTATAAATCGAAAGCAATTCTCATTACACTACATAATGAGGCGAAATGGAAAAGTAAAACTGACAAAAAGAAATAATCAAGGATTTTTCAATTAGGGGTTTATTTGAATTATGTGCTTAGAAAAACCAATTAAAGTTGGGAAACAAATAGACTGCATTTACTACTTTTCCAATTTGTAACTAGTAACAGGATTGCCCGCCCCTATAAAAATTACAGATTTTGTTGAAAACACAATTAATTCAGCCGGCCTTGTTGAAAAGAAAAACAAATGGTAGAGAACATTAACAAGACTACATTGGTGCTTGCCCTTGGGGCACCCTCTCTGTCTGCTGTAAGGCCTCAAAGACCACAAAATGTGAAGCCTCATATTGAAGGTACTGACTTCTCAATTTTCATTTGATTGTATATTAGTTGATTTTGATTTTTTTTTTTTCCTGAGGTTTGTTTCACATGTTGTACTTGGATAGTCTTACTTATAATTATAGAATTAATTAGCAATTTATTTATATCTTAACCAGTATAGACATAAATGCTTATAGAAGGAGTGGGACTGTTTTGCTTAGGAGGAGGAATCTGGGTAAATCCTTTCTAATTGATACGTTCACTGAACCCATAATTTAATATTTAACATGATCCCACTTTAAAAGCCAACTTATTCAAATAAATTTATTACTATTATTTAATAGGAGGTAATTTTATTTCTAGATAGAGGGTAAATATGTTGTTAAAGCTCTTGTAAGGTGGGTCAAAATGGTCATTTAACTTTTAAGGGATATTTTCATAATTCAACATTTCTCTCAAAAGCTTCTCACTTTTAACTAGATGGCCTATGCCCGTGCTGCGCACGGGCCCAACACTTCGGATTATAGTATATTTATATATATGTAGTTGTGTTTAGATATATATATATATATATACACACACACACACACATACTATGTTCAAAATACGACTAATATAACATTGTAATTTGTGCTCCGTATCTAAAACTTTATTATATTCGTGTTTGCTATGAAAATTTATTACTACTTTTTAAAAGAGAAGATTTGTTTAAAGAAAACTATTTTCCTCTCTTTGAGATAAAATAATAGCAATATTTAAGCATCGGTTGATACTTTCAATTTTAATTCGATTAATTTAAAGGTGTAAAATACTTATTATTTTTTATCAAATTTTGATTTGGATAATTCTAATTCAAATTATTAAATTAATTTTACATGTTTAAAACGAAACAAAGTAGAAATTGATTTTCTATTTAAACGAAGAAATGCTATTTTTTAATTTTTGATAAATATTCTCGGTTTAGCTCATTTTACTTGTCATGCTGTGTTTTGCATGATTTTTTAAGGAAACGTGAATTAGAATTATAATTTGACTAATTTACCTTATTCATTATTTGATCTTCATTTGATATTAATCTTTTTTCACATTTATTAGAGTAAGAATAAAAATAAAAAAGTAATTAAATTGTATCTTATTTTTTAAATATATATATTTTAAGTATATTTATTTTAGTAAACATAACAAATAAATGACATAAATAATAAATAAATACTAAGAATTAAATATTTTTGAAGAAAAGTAATAATATGGGGTCCATATTTTTTTTGCGCAATAATTTCATTTGTTTCCACTAATGAGTTAATATGCATGTGGATGAGATATCCACTATTATTGACTTGATGGGGATACTTTGGAAATTTTTTGTTTGATTTTTTAATATATGGGGTGCACGTTTTTTTTTATTTTTATTTTTTTTTTTTTAATATTGGTGTATTTTTTAGTGTGGAGAGGGCGGGATCCACTTTTTTTTTCATGAGTTTGGAGAGGGTGGGGTCCACCTTTTTTTATTTTTATTTTAATATGGCTTGGTGTTTTTAGTGCAGGTCCACGTTTTTTTTTTTTTTTAAATATAATGACCATTCTTTCACTACTTTAAGAAGATTATATAGTAGAAAAATAGAAATATAATAAAGTATTTTTTCTACTTAAATAAAAAGTTGGTAATATGGGTGAGACCAAAAGGATTTTTTTGCCCTTAAATAAAAAAGTGAGACCGAACACGGACGACGATCTTGCCTCTATAAACCGGCTTTTCTATATAGTAGTAATAGTAAAGTAATACACATAATTTTTTTATCAAATTTTGATTTGGATAATTCTAATTCAAATTATTATATTAATTTTACATGTTTAAAATGAAACAAAGTAGAAATTTAATTTTCTATTTAAATGAAGAACTTCTATTTTTTAATTTTTAGTAAATATTTTTTGTTTAACTCATTTTACTTGTCATGTTGTTTTTTACACGATTTTTTTAAGGAAACGTCAATTAGAATTATAATTTCACTAATTTACCTTATTAATTATTTGATCTCCATTTAATATTATTTTTTCTTTTATGACATTAATCTCTTTTCACATTTATTAGAGTAAGGAAAAAATGAAAAAGTAATTAAATTCTATCTTATTTTAATATATAAGTATTTTAAGTATGTTGTTGTACATTAATTTCATTTGCTCCCACTAATGGGTTGATACGTATGTGGCGATGAATCCATCATTATTGATTTAATTGTTTGATTTATTTAATATAGGATGCACTTTTTTTTAACATTGTTTGTTTTTTTAATATGGGATTTTTTTTTTTTTTTTTTTAATATTCTTGATTTTGTTAATATTTTTTTTTCCCGTGAGTTTGGAGGTGGTGGGTTCCACCTTTTTTTCTCCTCTCTTTTTTTTTAATACTGGTTGGTGTTTAATATGGGGCTCATATTTTTTTTTAATATTAGTTGTTGTTTAATATATATGGGGCCCATAATTTTTTTTTAAAAATTGAAACGGACGATGAAATAGTGAGCCCAACCGGCTCTTCTATATAGTACAAATACAAATAATATATGATGATGATGATATGATGTACCAAAAGTTATATTTAATCATATCATTGTTGTGTCGCAATTGAAGTGTCAATTTTGTGCACGATTATTAAGATAAAGGTGGTAGTTTAATTTATATAACTCCTTTCAAATAAAAATAAATTCAAAAGTAGTAAAAATCAAACGAAGAAAATATACAATATTCTTTTATTAGAAAAGGGTAACAAAATGCCCCTAATGTTTTTTGTTTATCTTTTATATGCTCATTGACATATCTAAGCTCCCAACATTATCTTCTATCTCAAATATAGTCTGAAAAATTTAGAAAGTTTAAATATGCCTCTCGCGCTAACTATGGAAGCCGTGCACATCTGTATATTTGAAACCTTTTAAATTGTTTAGAGGGATGTTTGGACTTTTCTCAACTGCTCGATCAAGAACATGCTTCAAGTTATTATATTCGCTACTAAACATATAGCTGACGGGTCGGAGAGAAAAGTATAAACAGATTCAGGATTTTAAGTTTATGGATTCCTAGCTACATCGGCCTCAATTTAAGTTGTAATAGTAATCGGACCCGTGCAGTACCGAATTCCGACTAAATATTGAATGAAAATTTTAAAACAAATACATACTAGTTTTTAACAAAAGTTAATGAGTTAACGTGATCCCGTATCCGTCCACTAGATCCTCATGAAAAAAAGTATTATGGACAATTAAAAACAAATATTATGGACATGAAATATCTTTTTGAAAGAAAAGAGGAGCTTGGTGCGTGGGGGTCGGAGAAAAAGGTTGTTTGTAAAAGAATTAAAAATAGGTGAAGGGTTGTGTTTTGGTGTTACGTAAGCACACACTTTGACACCCAAACGACCAGAAGTGCTACATTAATATAAATTTAATCTTTTGCAGGGAAAAAATAATAATATAGGAAAGATTTAAATGTAAATAATAATAACATGGAAATCATTTTATAATCTTATACGAAAATGTAAATAGCAAGTGTCGGTGGAAGGGAAGAAGACAACTTTGTAGAAATCCAAGAGCAGCTTCCTGTGACTGATTTAGATTGCTGGATTCACATGGCAGAAAAAGTTAAAAAGATAAAAATAAAACTGTCAATTAGGAAGGACACTTCTTCATGTATACTCCAACTTAGCCGCTTAATGGCAAAATGGAAATGTATCCGTTGTCTTGGATAACGTCAATATTCTGCCTACCAAGAAGCAAGAATAGGTCGGATAAATGTCGGAACTATGGTCTTACATAGTATTTGCTTGATGAGTTTAGTTTAAAAAAAAGATTATATTTTTTTAAAATTTATTTGATATAGCTTTTGACATGATAGAGAGCGCATGCTATTAACCAGTGGTATCGCATCAGGACCAATGTCATGAGTTTGATTTTCAAGAATAACATGATGAGCATGGCATATACCGGAGGAGGGGGGAAATTGTTGGATAAGGTCAATTAATATCCTGCCTATATATAGAGAGGCCCAGTTGGTGATGTGTAGAGGGAGCCTCGAGTTGAAATTACGATCAATTTGTGACACCCCAGCTAGGAAATTTCACATCAAAGAAACACTTATAGAAATGTTGGTTATGTAAGTAAGCGTGTTTTGACCCTAGCGTTTTAAAGCGCTTGAAACGTAGGCGAATAATATCACTAGCAGATTGTCATGTTACACGAACATGTTAGTATCTTGATTAAGAAATAAAATTATACCTTTATTATTAGTTATATCTTCTAACATGATAGTCAATGCTTGATTTTAATATTTTGTAGTACTAATTTCTTTAGATATATATATTTTATCTAAATTAATGAGATATATTTCAACTTTTCACTTTTAGTTAAAGCAGCAAATATGAATGGATGTCTTTCTTTCTTTTTCCTTTTTTTTTTTTTAAATCTCCACTGAAAATTCAAATACAGTCTCTGCGCCCTTATCTTTGTGGAACAGAAGAATATATTGGTACATATTGTCGGCATGTATAGGACAATAAAATAGGATTCTGTATATTGCACATTTGCACTAGAATCCTATTTGTGTAATTCATCCTTTAGCAGCAGCACCTACATTTTTTCGAATAATTTGAATCAGTGTTGAATAAGCTCTTAAAGAGGTAGCGTTTTTTATTAAGAGGTTTAAGTTGCAATAGAATGAAAGAAAAAAAAAGATAATTTATTCTCTCTCTTTCATTTTTATTCACCAGAAATCAATCATGCACACCAATAAGCTCTTAAGCTCTTCAGTACTAGTACTTACTAAAGTGTGACATGAAGGCCATGAAACACAAAAGAATAATAAAGCAAAATAATTTAATTTTGATGTTGATTCGAAAGAGTTGAATCGTTCGTATCCTCAATGATTCTATCATTCTAAATGTAAGATCAAATAAAGCTCAAATTAAAGTTTTCCATTAGAGTAAAAGTAGCTTGTGTGTATCCACTATGTATATTGTATTATGGGGGGAGTTAGAGAGAAGAAGGGTTCATCTTATGAATGTTCCTTCATCGGAAAATCACACAATATATATAAATCTAATATCTTTTTGTGTATATTAGATGTCGAATTCTCTTTAACTTCTCTGCATATATCTAATTTTATTATTTTTAAAATCAGTTAATGAAATCCTACTTTCGTAATTGTTAACTGTAATGTGTATCTGTAAGTGTATAATTCATATGATTCAGAAATTTATAATAATAGAAGTAATACTGAAATAGCCTTGGTCACATCCTATACAAATCACATAGATCCTTTAACATAGATAATTTCTCCCCGCATTTTCACCTCAATGTAGCTCTTTTTACTTTCTTGAAACCTTATTTCTTATATAATTATTCGATAGCTGGTATTTATTAACTTGATTAATTAAAATTCAAGCCATGTTGGATTCAATAAAAAGAGAGGCACTCTCTATTAGAAACTTTTTAGGATTTTTAGTCCAAACTCGAAATCTATAGATCGTTTGGTACGCGGATTAAATTATCTTGGGATTATAATTTTGGAATTATAGTTCCGGGACTAATTTATACCATCTAGAAGGTAGAATAAAATAATTTTAAATTTGATGGGATAAGTTGAGATATCCCAAAATTGTTTGGGCTTCATTTTGTACTCTGTTTGGTGGAAGATATAAATTTATTCCATGATAAAATTTATACCTTCTATCAAATAGAGTATAAAATTAATCCATAATATCTCACCTTGTCCCCGTACCAAACGACTACAGTTAAGGGGCCGTTTGGCCATGAAATTTTTTCACTTTTTTATGAAAAACGTTTTCACTTTATTTGAAAATCAACGTATGGTCATGAAAATAATTTGAATTTCAATACATTCAAACAGGAAAATATTCTTTGCAAAAACTATAACTAAACACAACTCCATCTTCAACTCCAACTCGAACTCCAAAATACCAAATAAAGTGAAATATTTGGGTTTTCATAGCCAAACCACATAATATTTTATCTATTTTTCGTTTCAATTTGTTTACCTCTTTCTTTTTAAACGGCTAAAATAAATGACTTCTCCTAATTTGGAAATAAATTACTATAATGATTTTCTTGGTAATATTTTCAACCACACCAGTTTAATGTATACTACTTAAATATTATCTTCTGGACGGTGTCATATAAATTAAAACGGAATAACAAAATATTTATCCTGTCTTTTTGGACGGTGCAATAAGAAAGGAAAAAAAAAATAGAAAAAGAAACATAAAATAACTTTTTTTTTTTTTTTTGGAGAACAACTATTTAAAACGGTGGAAAAAGAGCAAACTAAAGTACCTTCTCTGTCACGCTCTGTTAGGCATTCCATTGTTTTCACAAACTTTTAATTCTCACCAAACTCCAATTTTTTCTTTTTTAGCTGAAATCTCTTTAATCCCATTATTATTATTACTCTTTCAATATAAACAGTAAACCCCACAAACCAAAACTACTCATTACAATCTTGAATCAATAGATTGAAAAAAAAAAAAATGGAAGTGGGCAATAATAGAAGAAGGAGCACGTCATCATCAAGAAATAATAATGGTGTTGTAGTAGCTACAGGTTCTGTTTGGGAAAATAGAATGAAACTTGATGAAGTAAAAGGTGGATTCAAAGTGTTTAGTAATAACAATAATGATGAAACCCCAAATGAAAATGATGGTAAAGATTGTAACTTTATCAGTGGAAGTAACACTCAAGTGGATAAAAAGTTGGATATGGGACCAAAAAAGACTAATATTGGTGTTGTGGGGGTGAGTGGAAAGAGAAAAACTTGGAAAACTGAGAGTAGCCCAATTCAGATTGCTAGTAAAAGATCTGGTTTGAGCAAAAAATTGGATGAAAAATGTGATTTGAGCAAAAATTTGGATGAAAAGTGTAAAGATTTGAGTGTTTCTGTTGATGGGGTTGTTGGATTTACAATGAAAAATGGGAAAGCTGAGAACTTTGATGGAAACCAAATTCAGATTGCTAGTAAAAGGTCTGATTTGAGCAAAAATTTGGGTGAAAAAAGTAGAGATTTTCAGATTGCTAGTGAAAGGTCTGATTTGAGCTGAAAATTTGATGGAAACCAAATTCAGATTGCTGAAAAGTGTGGAGGAAAAAAAATTTGGGTGAAAAGTGTAAAAATTTGGATGAAAAGTGTAAAGATTTAAGTGTTTCTGATAATGGGGTTGTTGGGATTACAAAGAAAACTTGGAAAGTTGAGAGCTTTGATGGAAACCAAATTCAGATTGCTAGTAAAAGGTCTGATTTGAGCAAAAATTTGGATGAAAAATGTGATTTGAGCAAAAATTTGGATGAAAAGAGTAAAGATTTGAGTGTTTCTGATAATGGGGTTGTTGGGATTACAAGGAGAACTTGGAAAACTGAGAGTTTTGATGGAAACCAAATTCAGATTGCTAGTAAAAGGTCTGATTTGAGCAAAAATTTGGATGAAAAAAGTAAAGATTTGAGCAAAAATTTGGGTGAAAAGTGTAAAAATTTGAGTGTTTCTGCTGATGGGGTTGTTGGTACTACAAGGAAAACATGGAAATCTGAATCTTTAGAAGGAAACTCAATTCAGATTGCTAGTAAAAGGTCTGATTTGAGCAAAAATTTGGAAGAAAAGTACAAAGATTTGAGCAAATTTTTTGATGATAAGTGTAAAGATTTGAGCAAAAATTTGGATGAAAAGTGTAAAGATGTGAGTGTTTCTGGTGATGGAGTTTGTAAAAAAGTCCCAAATCAAAGTAAGAAAAACTCTGAGCTGAGAAAACTGAAATCTGAGTCTGTTAATGGAAATGTGAAAAAATCCAATCTTGATGTAAGAATCTTGAAAAAATCCAATCTTGAAGAATCAAGTGAGAATCTTGAAGGGTCAATTGGTATTAAGAAGACAAAATCTGAGGAGTTTGGTATGTGTGAAGAGAAATTCATCACAAGTAATGTGGTATCTGAGGCCAAATCTGCAAATAAATTAGAAAAGAATCTTGAAAATGAAGATGATAATGAAGAATGGGATGATGTATTGGAAGATGAAATTGATGAGGAAATTGAAAAGAAAAGTGTTGATGTTAAAGAAATTAGAGTACAAGAACAGAATAAGCCTAAAAAGATTGTGATTGAAGAGAAGAAATTTCAGTACAATAATAAAAGGCAAATACCAGTTTCTTCAATTAACAAGAAACAGTCCCCTCCTACTTTAATCCATGCTAAAATTCATCCAAGCCCAACAAGAACCAAATCAGGTAAATGCATTTCCTTTTTATGGTATGTTTCATTTTATGTTGCTTGGGCTTTCCAAAATTGTTGCTGCACCCGTATCGGATCATTCCAAAATGCAATCTATGTTGCTCGGACTTTCCAAAAATGTAGTTGCAGCCATATTTGGATCCTTCCAAAATGCACTATTTTTGAAGGATCAGGCTCGACCCATCGGGCATTTTTGACAAGTGCGAGCAACATAGTTTGACAGTTTATTTTCAAAATTTGATTTTGAATATCTTGTTGCTTTTGCAGTTCCAGTTTCAGATGAATTCCAGTCTAGAAAACATAGCAAATTACAAAGCTTGGGTAAGTTCAATCTCTTAATATCTTCTTTATAACTCATGTGATACATATATGTTAAAAATTTATCTGCACTCTATATCTACACCAAATCAATAAATGCAGGACATATCTGTTCTTGATTCAACACACGTCCACACACTTCCATTGTGTTGTCCAAGTAGATATTGTTACTTCCGAAATATAATGCTATTATTATATGACTAGACTATGGAATCTATTTTTTCTCTTGAGATTTCTTCAATGTTCAGTTCTACACTCTTTTTCATCTATAGCCATTAAGTAGCAAAGGAGTTATATCTCGTACGAAAAGTTTTAACAGTATACCACTTTAAGGGTGATATGTATCTCACTTTAATTCTTAACTGCTATAGTTAAATTGTTTAGTTTATTATATACATCGTGTTTGTATGAGTAAGTAATTACCCTGCAACTATTGGCTCTGATTTTCTATTAAAACATTTCCTGCAGTTGACTTAGTGATGTGGAGAAATGTATCAAAATCTGCATTAGTCTTTGGAATTGGAACCTTTGTTATCATTTCATCTTCGTATACTCAAGATCTCAATATTAGGTAATTGAGGTCATTTCATCCTTAACTCAAAAAAATCAGATTTTTGATTCTTTTATTCTTGAATCATTTTGAAAAAAATAATTGAAGTGAATTACTCTTAATTATGGCTTTTTACAGTTTCATTTCTGTGCTCTCCTGCTTGGGTCTGGTCTATCTTGCTGCAATCTTTCTCTTTAGATCCCTCATTCACAGGTATTATATTGTAAAGTTAGTTAAATTAAATGGATTGACAGTGTAAAATTTGTTTATACTATCAATGCAATTTAACCGGTTATAACAAGTTATTATTACCCTATTTTTGGGGTTGCATATCATATTTGCTATAAAGAGTTACCTATTATTATAAGCTATGTTGTTCGAACTCTGTAAAAATGTTGAGGCACTCGTGTCGGATCCTTAAAAAGTGCCTTGCTTTTGGAGGATCCAACACGCACCTGTTGACTCTTTTGAAGAATCTGGGCAACATAGTTTACAAGGCAGTTTAACCTGATGGTATAAAAAACTTATACACCATCACTGGACAAAATTAAGCTCATTGTAAAATTACCAAATCTTGAGATTGTCCAATATAAGCTATATCTAACATCCTATTTGATTTTTATATTATCTTTTTTTGTGTAAATAGGAGAGCAGTTGATATTGGTGAATCAAGTGAGTATGTAGTAGGGGAAGAAGAAGCAGTGTGGATACTGAAATTGATACTTCCTTTTATAAATGAGTTTCTTTTGAAAATCAGAGCCCTTTTTTCTGGGGATCCTTCAACTACAATGAAGGTAAAGAAAAGTTCAAACATTTCCATTTGATTTCATTTTCTTTCTTTATATTTTTGCCATGTAAATGCTGATCCGCACCTGGTGTTTACACCAAACCGTATCAGTCTATCACGGTTAGGTGATTTAATGAGTTGAAAATATATATAAATTAATCATGGTTAAATGATGATAGAAGCTATATTGCTCGGACTCTTCAAAATGCCTCCAAGGGCATGATGGTTCCTCCAAAATTTGTCCCTTTTTTTAGGATCTGACATGGGTGCAACAACATATGGTTAAGTGATAGAAGCTATGTTGCTTGGACTCGTCAAAATGTTGCTGCATTCGTGACGAATCCTCTAAAAGTGGTGCATTTTTGAGGATTCAACATAGGTGCAATAATATATAGTTAAGTGATATATAGACGCTATGTTGCTTGGACTCTTAAAGATGTCATTGGGTGCGTGACGGATCCTCTAAAAATGGTACATTTTTGGAAGATCCGACATGAGTGTAGCAATATATTTGGAGAGTCCGAGCAACATAGAATAGAAATCCATGTGCCAACACACATCATGTGTCTACTTATTGGTTTAAACATCGGGTGCGGGCAAGTTTACTGTTTTTCATGTGATTTCAATTATTTTCCTTGTCTTGTGAAACTTGTGGGAATTTGACGAAGTTTTACCTCTGGCAGATGGCAGTTTTGCTGTTTCTTTTGGCTAAGTTTGGCAGCTATATAACTATTTGGAAACTGTCTAAATTGGGTGAGTTTTTCTCTAAATGTTAGTACATCTACATATCGTTAAAATAAAAATGACTTCTTCTGGTTTCCTCTCTTCAGCTTTTCAGTAGACAAAAAGGAAAATTTTGCAATATGATATGAAACTTATTGAAGTTTTCAATTGAGTCAAACTTGCTCTTTTTTTTTTGGTCCCCTTTTTCAATTTTCACTTATAATAAACATACTTGCTCTTGTGTTTCCCCCTATTTTGCAGGCTTTTTTGGAGTTTTCGTCATACCAAAAGTTTGCTCTTCTTATTCCACACAATTAACCTCTTACGGTAAGAAAGAAAAAGAAAATTCATCATTTATAAAAAAATGTCTTTAGTTTAGCTTGTTAAACGATTACCACTATAGTTTTAATTATTTTTAAAATCTAGAATAATCCTAACAATAATATTCAGAAAACTACAACTCTGATTTGATAGTGAGTATGTTATTAATTTGTGAAAAGGTCATGCATGTGCGGATATAATACCGTTGTTGTGGGGCTAATTTGCTATAATTAAATTTTGGCAATGTTTGCCATAAGCATGCAGAGACAGTACAACATGTAGGGCTTTTGCCAAACCAGGACGAAAAAAAAAAAAAAACCCAAAAAAAGAACACTACATTAAATGTTTTTTTCTATATATAAAGGGAATTCAACGAGTTATTTATATACATAACTAATTGTTTTACGTATATCTACGTGAAGGGGACTTAAATTTGTTTTATGCTGTCCTGTTATGTTGAACCACTGAGTACATCACTGATTTATATTTTTTATATGAAGGTACATTTTTGATAATGTATATTAGAGATGCATGGGAATCATGTAATCACAAAAAAGCAGTTGGATTTGCAATCTTCACATTAGTATGGAATTTCTCTTCAATCATTGCCAGAATATGGGCAGGTAAAAATAGTACTAATAACTTCTACATGATACTCCCTCAGTTTCAATATTTGACATTTATGTTTTCCGGACTATTTAAAAGTATTGCCGTGTGCGTGTCGGATCTTCCAAAAGTAGTATTTTTGGAGGATCCGACATGAGTGCAACAACACTTTTGGAGAGTCTAAGCAACATAGTTTGGCTTTGTACAAAGTAATTGTGATATTAAACACGTCATAATATTTGTGTAACTATATTTTGAAACTTTTGGACTTGTAATATTAAACACACTATAACATTAGTCTAGCTATAAAAGCTTCTTGTTAAGGGTAAAATATCGAAGTTTAAAGTAAATAATTATTACCAAATATAGAAATGTGTTCTTTTTTAAATAGATCGATTAACGAAAATTGTGTCAAGCAATTTAGAACGAGGGAGTAATTGACTGATTTTTTTCAAATATTTGGTAAAACAATGAAAACATTATTATACTGACAAATTTACAATTTGTTTGTGCAGTGTTCATGTTATATGTGGGCTTTAGGTACTATCAACAAACCTTGATGAGAGAAGACACTACAATTAAAGCTGATGATTTTTTGCAAGGGAAAATTAGAGAACAAAGACAAGTTGGGAGAAAGCCCAATTCAATGGACACAAGAAAGCAAAAGAAAGCATTTTAATTTAATCCATAGCTAATATTATAAATAATTTAAAAAATATATATATTACTAGGTGATAGATAACAACATGTATTCTACATTTTCTTTCCCATTTCCCTAACCATTATCTTTTGATAATTTTTTTATTCTTTCTGTACATAGTTGTCTGACAAAGTAAACTGATTGGAGCTTAGCCTCCATTGGCTTATAAATCTTTTGGTTTTCAAATGAATTATTATTTTGATCTGTTTACTTGCTTTCTAGTATGTTCGTAGCCCAAGTTCTAATACAAACCAGTGGTATGCAATTTGCTCATCATATGCTAACTATAATTTAGTGGTGAAGTGGTAATCGGTAAGCACTCCTTCGTCATTTATCAGAGCTCTGGGATTCGGTCTTGGGTATGAAATTATCTTTGTTAGGGAGTGTTTTATATCTTAATATGGGACTTTTCGACTCGAATCCGAATTTAATCGGGCTCAGTGCAGATACTGAACACCGAGTGGGAAACTAAAATTTTTGTTCATCATATGTCTTCATGTTTTCTTTCTTCATTTCACAACAATCCCTCTATGGCCCGATCGTTATAGCAATAAGTCTTTTTGAGCTCTGATTTATGTGCCCAAGCCCAAGTGCAAGTGCCTAAAATAACAAGAGCTCTAGTACAATACAATCTTCTTAGGACAAAACTTACTCGTATCACGTGTTTGCATCAAATTATACTTATTATAGTTAAATAATTTAATAAGACGATAATATATATTACATATTTTAACTTTAGTTGAGTGAGAAAAGTCTAAATATAAATACATGTTATGCATTTATAAATGTAAATACATGTTATGCTTTATAAAGAGTCATGATTTTAGCAGGCTAGTAAAGTAGTTGAGGAGGTAGAGAATACAAGTAGAATGTCTACGGGTGTGTTGTGACGTGGCAGAGACATAAGTTTGACGACTAAAATTTACAGAAATTTTATATGTGCGATAAATTATATCGTGAAAAAGAATCTATATGTATATACAATAGATTGATATCGTTAGAAAATAATTTAAAGTAATATCAATTTGGAACACAATAAAGCCTAAAATCACCACTATTTTTATCTAAGCTCATTTAAGAATTGATATATATATAATTTTGAAAATAGACGATACTAATTTTGTGCAAATTCTTCTGCATAGATGCCACCATATATAGCTATTTGTCAACAAGTGATTGCACGGTTTGTCCTTCAAATGGACTGGTCTTTAATTTTGCCCTTCAAATGGGTTGGTCATTAATTTGTGCCCTTGAAATTCGAACTTATGCCTAAATTATTTAAGGGCGTGAGCATAACTTATTATTATTATAATGCGTAATTTGAAGGACAAAAATTAAAGACCAGCACAAAGTAGGGACAAAACTGCAGATGACCCATTTGCCAACTTTTATTTGAAAAGGGAAAACTACATAATATATATACATGTTAAGGAGAAATATTTATGAAACGTAACGATAGTTTTCCTTATTTACAAAACATAACGATATATTACGAAACATGATGGATTTTCATATATTTTTCATTTTTTTCCAGAAAAAATATATTTTTTTAAAAAAAATATTTAAAAAATAAAAAATATTTTTTTAAAAAAATAATTTTTATGTATTTTTTTTAAAACTAATTTTATATTTTTTTAAATTTTTTTTAATTATTTTTTTGCTCAAAGGCTTAAAAAATTACCTTAAATTTTTGTGTATGAAAGCTGTATGAAATGTGTATGTATGAGCGAAATTTTTAATATAATTTTCATACACAAAATTGTGAGTGAAAACTTTAAGCCTTGAATATTGTATGAAAGTTGTTACAATATTGTTGTAGTTGTAAGAAATTTTCCAAAACCTAATATGAACATTATATACGAAAAATGTGAATGAAATTTTAAGTCTTGAGCGAGATATACACATTTTATACCGTTCTCATGCATAAAATTTTGAGTGTAAAGTTTAAGCCTTGAGGGAGATATACACACTTCATACATTCTTCATACATAAAATTTGAGCGAACTTTTTAAGTCTTGAGTAAGATATACACATTTCATACACAAAAATTTGAGCGATTATTTTAAGTCTTGAATGTTGTATCAAACTTGTTGTTGTAGTTGTATTAATTTTACAGAAATCTAACATGAACTTTATACACAAAAATGTGAGCGAAATTTTAAGACTTGAGTGAGATACAATTTTCATACTGTTTTCATACACACAATTTTGAGCGGATTTTTAAAGCCTTGAATGAGATATACACATTTCATACATTTTTCATACACTAAATTTTGAGCGAACTTTTTAAGCCTTGAGCGAGATATACACATTTCATACAACTTTCACACATAAAATTTTAAGCGAAAAAATATATAAAAAAATATGTATATATTTTTTTAAAAGCATGTTTTGTTTAGGGTTTGTAATGTTATGTTTTGTAAATATAAAACTATCGTCACGTTTCGTAAATATTTCTCCCTAAGATGTATATATACGTAGTTGTCCCCTAAATGAATGAATGTCAAGGGGCCAACTTACGGGTCATGTCTCTCTCTAACCTGATCATAAGTATCGTCTCTTCGCCCGGCTCTATTAGCAGGCCCTTTCTTTCCTTTTTTTTTTTTTTTGGGCGGATTGTCCTTCTTTTGGGGTGGTTTTTAATTTTTGTCCCTCAAATTGTTGGTCTTTAATTTTTGTCCTTTGCTTAAAAAGTGGCCGAAAATGTTCCGAAGTTCTGGGTTCAAACCTCCTCTCAATAAAAATAAAAAAATCGCAAGGCTAGGCTTTGCAAAAAGTCTGCCGTCTCTGGCATACTTTTAGTTATGCCTTAAGAAAAAATATGTCGCATAAGGCAGACTTTTTGCAAAGCTTAATTTTTTTATTTTATTTTTATGATTAAATCGGGGTTCGAACCCAAAAACTCGGGTATTTTAGGCGAAAGTCAAAAATTAAAGACCATCCCAACAAAGGAAAATCGTGCAAATTGCCCCCTTCCTTTTACAAAACCTTTTATGGCCCATTTATTATCACGTTGTTCTCTACCATAGAATTCGTAAAAATGGCTTGGGCTAGCCATCTTTCGGGCATATAACTAAAACAATAGCCAGAGTTTGTAAAGTAATGTAAAAATTGTATACGGTAAAAACCGGGTCAATGTAAGACCGGGGGGCCGAGGGCAAGTCCAAATGAGCATGAGTATGTTCGATCTTTTCTTCAGACCGGGGGATTGCATCGAATGTAGCCGACCCGAGATAAGAAAGATGTCCGTCGGTCCGGTTTCGAATCAAACTCATCGTGGCCGTTAGTCCGGTCACTCCGATCCAATCTGAACGTGGCCGTTGGTCCGGTCACTTTGATCCAATCTGAACGTGATCGTTGGTCCGGTTAACCAGTTGTCATGCTGCCACGTGTCAAGAGACCGTTCTATCATTTTGTCGACAACCAGACGGATGTCGGACCGTCTGGCCCTACCTTATCCTTTTTAGAGTTTTCTTTATACGAAAAGGCTTTGTATCGTATCAAGACGCCATGAGGCAAACCTATAAATAGGGCATTATCCCACTTTTAGGGGTTGGCTTTTTTCAGATCTAGAACATTATAATAGAAAAATATATTGAAGTTTCTCTCTCTCTCTCTCTCTCTCTCTCTCTCTCTCTTTCTCTGATTTTAGTCCGAATCAGTAGCGTTCTTTAGCTTTATTCATCCATTCAACATAATACATTGCCATATATATACATAGATATCCAGCTTAACCACCAATATCAATATATTTACTCACAGCGTTAACATACATACATATATATATATATATATATATATATATATATATATATATATATATATATATACGAACAAATCCATATATATTCATCCAAAAATAGATTAAAATATCCTATACTTCACTTACAAATTCAATTGTTACCGAAATTCGGGGTAAACAAAAATAGCCACATTTTAATGCAGAGACAGAATCTGGACAAAATTACCCTTAGCTAAACCAGGAAAAAAAATCCAAGCATACCGTGATGCTTGAGTTTATACAAAATGGTGGAATTCAGAAAAAAAAAAAAAAAATGCTAGACTTCATGAAAAAAATGCTCGAGTTCAAACTTCTAACAAGCTGAAGAAGTTGGTCTCCGCTTTTTTGGTGAGGTAATTTTGTCCTCGTCAAAAATGGTTATTTTTGAATTACCGGCTCGAAGAACTAGGTCGATACTTCCATATATTATGGATAAGG
Organism: Lycium ferocissimum; assembly: GCF_029784015.1. Taxonomy (NCBI): domain Eukaryota; kingdom Viridiplantae; phylum Streptophyta; class Magnoliopsida; order Solanales; family Solanaceae; genus Lycium; species Lycium ferocissimum. Next base: position 40,724,167 of record NC_081350.1, on the reverse strand, counting down.
TAGGAGACATCTCTATTTTCCTCCTGGGGAATATTCTTTAAAATTCCACTGCTTAGCTTTCAATTCGTGAACTTTCCCCTGGAATGGAAAGACAGATGGCATAAAGAAATCCTTCCAACCTTGGAATAAAACAAAACTGATTTCGGCCAGGTTCTTTTATCATCTCCGGGCCGTGGCTTTAACTTAAGCGAATGTAGTTTCATGCATTAATCTCCACCACAAATCAGCTCAATAATAGTGGTTTGTATCTCGCACGCAGTTTGTGCTTTCCTTCTGTAGGCTTTCTTTCATGTTGTTGTCATTTGTCAATTGTCAAATTCTTGTGTCGGATATTAAATTCCCAAGTGTAATGTTTTCACTTTTTGTTTTAATTCAGTCCAAGAGTATTGTGATCATCAATAATTGTCATCCATTTTATCACGACACTAACTATATGGCCCATGCATGTACCAGAACTACTTAACACGTACGACCTTAAATATAACGACTAGTTATACACATACCACTAAATCTTAGATTGACATGGACTCGAAAGATAAGCTCTATTTTGCCTCTCATGTTTGGATTTTCATACTTGAGAATCCTTATGTATTAAGTGGTTAAAAATCAAAGCAAAAAAGTTGATGAACTAATGCCTAATGATGCATATGTAATAGAGATTTTATTCAATTCAACTATATATCCAAGTGGCCAATTTTTTTTTATTTTTTTTTAGCTTATACGATAGTCGTGCTTAGAACTATTTCACATCGCACAAATTAAATAGACGAACACATGCACACACACATGCATGCGTGTCTACTTTTGCTTTCTCTTCTCATGAGACATTGAAAACTGACCACTTAACCAAATGAATATAAATTTTAGAATCAATAAATTCGAGAATAGAAAAACTTTAGTATTAGAACGTGCTTCTCCTTTTGGTGGGCATGTACACATAGCAAATCCAGATTAGTTAAAATAGTGAGTTATGAATACAAGATGACTAAAAGTAGAACACAACGTTTCAGTCACTTTACTAAACAAGATGGTCGGGGCGGAGCTAACATGGGAAGTACGGATTCGACATTATTCAGTAACTTTAATCCGAACCTTATAAGTATTTATTAAGAATCCATTGAATATATACATATAATAAACTTCATAATTCAATAATTTCAAATCTTGAATCGATCTATTTCTACTCATTAAGGCTAGCTAACAATAAGTTGATAACGATTAGCTAACAATAAGTTGATAACGATTGCCCATTATAGGAAACAATAGCGTGCAAGTAAATCAAGTTATCCGTTTATCAGTACACTTTCATAGTCACGTTACATCACGACATACTATACAGTTGGGGGATAGAGTTATTAGAATTTAGAAAACTGAAAATTAAAACTGACAATTGTAATTGTTACGTCTCTACGTATATATGTTATATTTTTCAGACAGTAACTTCGATAGAGCAATTTAACTTGGTATTTGGAGTATTTGTTATATGATTAAGAAACTATAAATTGTATTAAATTATATGTATTTTGGTGTGTGGCATTAATATAAGGCGAAGCAAAGCAGATTTAAAGTTTAGGAGTATGTACTTGTTATCGAACCTATAGCTCATTTTAGTTATTGGGTTAGCAATTATATATTAATACATATTTATCACTAATGAAAATAGAAATCAGCGACGTTGGGGCACGTAAGATCAGCCGAAAAATAAATATCCAACACTAATCCTACTTAACAACGGATTAGCAATAAATAAACAAAAAGTTTATCAGCTACTTACTATTCAATGACAAATTAACAATGAATTTTGTATCTGATTTCGTTTTTTGCTAGTCAATGGATTTCCTAATACAAATACGTATTTAAGTAAAAGCTATTGGTTCTTCCGAATAACTAATACTGTAAAATTAAGCTATATATAATCAATCTCTTTGAATGGTTGTTAGATTAACAAATGACATAATTAGGTAAATGTTGTGACCCGTCGCAAAATGTTACGACCATTAATTACCTATAATTAAATAGATGTTTCGGACATCCCATTTTGTATCTCAAGTAGTGATAAAATGTTTAGGTCTAAGCCTAAGTCACTTGTGGCTATTTTTATGAGTTTTAACGAAAATTGTCAAAATTGTTGTTCTCATATTTTTAATCAAGACTTTGCTGAATTTTCCAAGCAATTTGCAAGTAAACCATTAAATACTCCTAACAATATATTTATCATGTTAATTTTACTTTTCGAAGATTTTCAATCGCTATTATCTCTTAAGAACCATAGTTATATACTTATATATCCAAATGCAAAAAAAAAAACATTTTCTTCGTCACATGTATAGTGGATCGTTAATTAAAATGCATGCGGATATAAATAGCGCGAGTCAAACTCAAACTATAGCAGGTACAATTTATTTTAGGTTATCACTTAAAATTATTAAGTAAAGTTACTTGCAATTACTTTTTAAGTGACCTCATAATGTAAAAATATTTTGTATTATCAGTGCATAAAACTGTAGTTCATTTTTATTGTGAACTACTGCATAAATTGTGAGAAGAATAGGAATTTTAATTATTGTGAAATTGCATTATAATTAAGCATTATCAAATTGATGAGTTATAATATGTTGTAGTTTTGATGATATGACAAACACATAAAGGACCAGGTTCCTGATCGCGGTCCCGAAAGTCTTATATACGAAACATATGATAAAGTTGGTGCACGATTCATGAAGAAGCTAAAGACCTATTTGTATGTATCTTTAGCAGAGCTACTAGCCCTTGGAAAGCCACCATCCATGGCTACATGTTTCTCACATGCTCTCTATATTGGTCTCATATATATACAATATGTTGGGATTAGTTTGACCTAACACTTGCAAATGCGAAAATTATATTTCTCTCGAGTGCGGTACGCCACCCTCTCAAGGTTTCTAAAAAACAAAGCTCCAACAATCAGGAGGACTAGTTCCCCCACTGAAGATGCTTTAGGTCCTTAGTTTGTTGAGAGTCTTTGTGTTATATATATGCATTTGGGACAATCCGAGACAATCTATGATAAGTTAAGAACAAGACTACTCCGGGGTACGAGATGAAGACTTTTGATCTTCGATTTTATTTTAAGGCATAAGTTGCTTGTAATTTCATGGGCGTGGAATATAAAGGAAAATTTGGGGTTGAAAGGGAATTATGGAAACTTGATATTCATGAATTAAAAGGCCATAAGGTCGTGGAGGTGTGGGGCCCTCTCCCCCCCTTGGTTGGCCAAATTTAATTAGATTAAAACCATGAGTGGTACATGTGTACACCATGTATTTGTAAGGGGCCAAGTATATATAGATTATGGATGACCAAGTAAGGCAAGCATTCATCATTCTCACCTTAGAAAATTCAAGAAGTTTGGAGAAAAAATGAGGGGAGACTTTCGGCCAAGGGGCTGGCCGAAATTGGTGCCCAAATTTTGATCATGAAAAATCATTTTCTTCTAGCTTTTCTACTAATTGGAAGGCCCTCGTTAACGTGGAGTAGTTGTTGGAGGAAACACAACCTTCGTTCATGACATTTTGCATCCTAACCGTGGGAAAAGTTGGGTGGAGGAGGTAAGATTAAATCCTTATTTTCATGTGTTATGCATGGTTTGTGTATATCGTGGAGTGTGGAAATGAATGAAGCTCATGAAAATATGGTGTTGTTGTTGTGGCCGTGTATGTATTGTGTAGTGTAGGAATGATGAATTAATGTTATTTAGTGATTGGTTGATGTTGTTGTGAATGGTTGAACATGTTGTGATGTGTAGGTGTGTATGAGAGTCGTGTGTGTTGATGTTGGAAAAATTGCCAAAGCCGTGTGTGGGCTGTTTTTGGTAGCCAATGCGAATCAAATATAGTTTCTTGTATTTACGATAATAATGTTGTCAATGGTTGAATTGTTGGTGTAGCTTATGAATTGGGAAGAAAAGAAATGTGTTGTTGATGTTTTCTTGGACTTGGAAGGTTTCGGGTTGCCTTGTATGTTGGATGGGTTAATTTGAATATTTTGCGGATTGTTTGAAATGTTTTGAATCTTGTTTGAATGGTTTCGGATTAATATTTGAATGTGTAAGCGTTGAGGTTGGCTTGAATGTATGTAGTTGAATCGAACATAATTGGAATGTTGACGAATGTGTGGAGAAGAGTTGTTAGTGTTAGAATGCGCTTTGAATTTATTATTAATGTTGTTTATAAGGTTGTTGGTATTGTTGTTAATGATTTTGGCCAAGTTGAATTCTCGGGGTTGATGAATTTATGGGGAAATCTTTGCCCAATTTCGTAGATAAAATGATGGTTTGGAATTGAATCCTTCGGTGCTTATAACTAATGGTTGATGCTTAATGACATCGTTGTAGATTAAGCCAAGACTTAAATTGATTAGCGTAGGAGCGGGCGAGGTATGTGAAGCTACTTTCTTTCTTTTGGCATGTCTAGTTGTGATTAGGCTATGACACTGGTGACTCACTCCTAAGTTCCGAGCATGTTATGATTCATATTGCTTATTGATGTTAGCACCCTTAATATGATCATCTATGGTCTTTATGTCTTTGATATGGTTGGATTTAGAATCTTTTTGTATAAATGGTTTTGTTTCTAAAAGATCCGTGTCTAAAAATGTCGTAACTTTCATAGAAAGATCAGTTGCTTTGAAACGTTCATAGAAAGTTTTGTAACGTATAATGATTTTAACTTCCATGTGCGGGCCCGGATTGGTTGATGCACATCCGTGGTCCCCGAGATTTTCTGTTGTATAGTCCTAACGACTTGTTTTGAAAGAACTTAACATGATTTCTGTTATAACTCTCGAGCGTCGACTACTTATGTATCCATTGATTATGGTGATTTATGTGAATTCTTCGTGCAAAGCTCGATATGTTTGCGTCCGGGCCGGGCGTGTATTCGTGCAACTCTTGCATTATTCACCGCGTCCCTCGCTAGACGTTATATATATATATATATGATATGATGATATGGGGGAGGTGGCCGGGATGGCATATGATGACTTCGTTCACGCGTCCCTCGCTAGAGGGCGGGGCACGTTATATGTATATGCGTCGATGATTTTACTTACCGCGTCCCTCGCTGGGGTCGGGGCACGTTATATCTATATATGTGTACAAGATGATTTTCTAAGTATATTTCTCAGTTCTATAATGAATTTGACATGATGTTGACACGCATGATTTATGTTTCAAAGGCAAGTCGTATGATTTTCTGTACTCCTTATTCGGTATGATCCGGTTTTCGTATTTCATGCTTTACATACTCGGACGTATTCCAATGCGGACCCGCTTTCTTATAAGTACACCCGGTGAAGACATTAGTAGAAGATTATTGGCGAGTGCTTCGAGTGTTATGTTACGACGGTTTGTTCTATGTCGAGCTTTGCGGACGGGGTTGGGCATAGCAAGCGGGGTGTATCGTTATGCATTATGTTACGGTTTTCTTATGGTTACTGATTATATTTGAGTTCGGGAAGATTAAAAGCATGTTTTGTAAAGTTTTCGTTATGTTTTCATTGTACGACTTACCCAGTATGAGTAGGGATGTCACGAGAGTCGGCGGGTTCGCTCGGCCTAGGTAATCGGATTAAGGGTGTGACACTTTGTCCTTTGTTCTATAAAATTGTAATCCTACACTTCTCTTTTAAGAAGCTATTTGTAGGTGGTTGAATTCTCAAAGGCTGCTTGTAGGAAGTTTATCTTCACAAGCTTTTGAGTGGTACACTAGGCTAGAGTTAGTCTAGGTGTATTAATTTGAATTCTTAGAAGTTGTTTGTAGGTTGTTTACCTACTTAGACTTTTGAGTGGTACACTTGTCTAGAGGTAGGCAAGGTGTATTAGGTTGCTTGACTAGAGGTAGTCAAGAGTTGCTTACAATAGGGTTATTATAAGGGTGAGGGATTAAGAGTTTTAATTCCTAGGTTGCAATAGGTTATAATCTAAACATTGCTCAATTTAGTGAAGTTGGAAATCCTACTAGGATAGATCGTGATTTTTAATCCCTTGAGTAAGGAGTTTTTCACGTAAATATCTTACCTTATTTACTTTCTATTACTATCTGTGAAAACAGCTTAGGGACCAGGTCCCTTAGACTGTTCTGGTAAACTCTCAGGTGGTGACCTCTGAAAGGGTGAGCTCATAGGTTTTATCACAAATGATACGGAGTTTGAATTGAGTGAACATTCATTACTTATTTAATCTTATCCTAAAACATAGATAAGACATACAAATTAAATTGTGACATAAGAGGAAGTCTTCATTTCGACTTTCCAATTTTCTTTTGAGGTTACATTCGATCATCATATCAATGTCACGTCGAAATACTTGCTATTATACTTCGAAATTACAATAATGTGAAGCATTTCTTTTTCTTTTTCCTTCTTTTGGGAAAGTAGAGACATATCTAAGGGTTTTACATGTTCATCAACTGAACTCATTCCATTTGATTCGAACTATATTTATATATACTTAAAAAAAAAAAAATTAACTTATATACACTGATATCAGCTTATCGTTCAAAAATATTTATAGATAATCCTTCATAAAAAGTAGGATTTGTAACTTGAAAATAAGATAAGTTACCTAATATAAAAAGTAAATGTCGTGATTTGATTGTGCAAAAATCAGGTACACTATCTAATACTATAATTTAAATTTCTTAAAAGGGATTTGCCTCTATGGAGAAAATTGCCCTTTTCAACTTGATGTCACCTCCAAGATTCAATGATAGAAGCAAGAATATTTCTCCATTATTTTTATTAGCCTGTAGAAACAGAAAAAATAGGTGGTATGTTTCTGTTTGTTTGGTTCAACAAAAAGACAGGATCTCAATAATGCTAATAATATATTCTCTTCGTTTAAGGCTGTGTGACTCTAATTTTTTCTTTTTAATATGTTAAAAAGGAATGACTCTTTTTAAATTTTAAATAATTTAATCTAAATTTGTCAAAATTAATGATAAGTTCTTAAAGCTACGCGAATATTATGACATGTTTAAGATTATAGATTTCAAAAACATATCTTCTTAATTCTGTGTTTAATCAAACATATTCACATAAAATGGAAAAGAAGAAATTATATATTATATATTGTCGAATAATTGAAATTCATAGCATGGGCAGAGAAGAAATTTGGGAAGGAAACAAAAAGTTGATTTGTTAGTTATAATGTCTTCGAGCTCACCTCATATGGCTGATTGATTTCACTTTAAAAAGTATATCCCTAAAATGATTCCATAATAATTCAAGAGAGGAAAATAGCTACCCAAGATAAGGTTTGGTCATGTATTTTTAGAGTGTAACTAATTATATAAATTAAATTGATAGTATAAAAAAGTATAATCTTATATCTGTACTAAGAAACTTATTAAATATTTCATTGAACCCAGCGACTAAGAGGTATGATTTTAGTGACAAGTTCAGAACCCATAAATATCAAATCTTTGCTTTGCCGTCATCTTATATTATCAGGTCATATTTAACATATACCTTGTTTTAAAGACTAAAGATCCACTTTGTATAGATAACTACCTATAAACATTTTTTTTAGGTGACGTTATAATATTTAAAAAGTTATGCTATCTATGCTCTTTTTAACACTACTCATTTTTTAATCGAAAATTTCTTTCAATTTTTTTTTTTTTTAAATTACAAACTACTTCAAAGGGTGGAAAATGCCAGTGTTAATTAATTACGGTGTAGACACTAGTGCAGAGCACATGGTATTCTTGTGGTTGCAAAAGAATACAAACAAATTAAATAATTCCTTTTAATTCCGTCCACAGTTTTATATTGACCTTTTAGAGATTCCAGTGGTATCTCTTATTGCTTTTGCTTTGCTAATTACTTCTCTACCTCAATTTATGTGTCACTATTTTTTTTTATCTATTTAAAAACTAGTTACAAAACTCCGTGCTATGCACACGCCCAAATAAAGTAAAAATATTGAAATTGATGGTTAATTTTTTAGTGAATATTAGATTCATAATATAAAATAGCCTTTATTTAGTAATAGAAGTGTAAATTTCAAGTGTGCGATTTTTACGTATTTTTACTAATGTTTCAAGTTTAATTTAATCCCCATCTTCACATAGGTATTCAAGTAGAATTGATATTTCAAAAACATAAATGAATCCTTAATCTCCCTTTTCTGGAGATCTATTTAGAGCCCGTTTGGATTGGCTTATAAGTTGCTTATAAGTTGTTTTCAGCTTTTTTGAGTGTTTGATTGGTCAGCTTAAAGTCATTTTATGCTTAAAATAAGCTCAAAAAAATAATTAGGCCTGTTTGATCTAGGTTATCTAAAACATCTTATAAAAAACGAACATAATAAAAAAAAAAAATAAGTTGAAATTTCTATGCAACTTTTTTTATTTTTTTTTTTTGCTTATAAGCTATTTGCAGCTTATAAGCTGCTTAAAATAAGCCCATCTAAACAGGCTCTTAATTAACTACACATACTACTACTGTTTTATATGCAGCACAAATTGCAAAGATGAACAAAAAGCCATGGAGAAAGAGCAGAGGGGGGGATTCTCACATACAGCAAATGAAAAATCCAGCACAGCCGACATTTTCACAAAAGTGACTACTTTTCAAAAAGCTTGCTACAATTGTGTGGGACCAACACTTTGATAAAGCTATCAAGTAAGCAGATAACTATTGAAATACCGAAAATACCCCTCCCGACCCTAAGCTCCTCACCTTAGCCGCTTATATAATAGTAGTAAAAAATGTCATCTTTCTATATTTAACAACAATTTAATTTTATGAGATGATTAACCCCACACATTTATATAAAGCTTATTTTGGACCATACATTTCAGAAATCTTCCTCTTTTTTTAAACTTCGTGTCAAGTCAAATGATCTGCACATAAATTGGGACGGAGGGAGTAATAGAACTATAATTATAGCACGTTGATGGTCCAGCCCATAAGGGTCATGCGGACTAAACGTAATGTCATCTCCACGGGTTCATGAACGTGGTACAAACTTTTTTATTTGTTTCGGAAATGTCTATATGTCCCTTGCTTATCCCCGCTCAAGAATAAATCAGTCTTAAAGTAAGCTTGAAGATTCATTACGCCTGGAAGCAAGAATACCCTAAAAAGGCTTCTTGCTTTGTTTTAATGGACTCTTTTGTAGTAGCTTGATGAGCTACACCAATAAGAGATATTTTGTTTTGTAAGGGGTGGAGAGCTTTATTTTGAATAAACTCTTCCTTTCTAGAAATAGAACTATCATTGTAACACGTTCATGGTCCAGTCCATAAGGGTCATGCGGAACTTGACGTCATTTCCACGCGTTCATGAACGTGGTACACACTTTTTTGTTTGTTTCACAAATGTCTATATGTCCCTTGCTTATCCTTGCTCTAGAATAAATCAGGATCGGAGTAAGCTCAAAGATCTATTACGGGCTGGAAGCAAGAATACCGTAAAAAGTCTTCTTGCTTTGTTTTCAATAGACTCTTTTGTAGTAGCTTACCAACAAGAGATATTACGTTTTATCTTTTGCTTTGTAACGGCTTGAGAGCTTTATTTTGAATAGTCTCTTTCTTTCTAGAAATAGAACTCTATAACTATCAAACTCGTTTCGTCTCAATTCAATAAAGTTAGAATCGAATATATCAATTTTCATGGCTTCATCGATTAAATCAATATCGTTTCATTTAAATCGATCTCAAACCTATATTAAAAAATATATATAAATAAAAAGTATTAAAAATCATTATAATTCTACTGACATATTATAAATCATTACTCTTAAAGATGCATTGAATGAAAGAAGAAAAAAAGATGCATTTTATTTCAGCTGAAGATTCTTGGAAACCCCCATGTGGAGGTGTTATTTCACTACTATTTTTATCCTCTTTATTTCAAATAATTGAAACCTACGGGAACTCATAGCACTCTATATAGAAAACGAAATAACATAGAAATACAAATTCAAGAGAGACAGATCATTTGTATTTATTCAAGAAAAAAAGACAAAAACCTAAGAATATAAAGGGGTCAAACCTAGTGAAGGTTGGATCCAAGGGTGGCTCTCTACGATGGGCTTTTTGTTCTTTTGGTTTAATATTCAAAACTCACTGATTCAATTAATCTGAATTCACATTACGTAAAACCTTCTGATCAATGATGAAGTGACACTACTAAAAACGGGAATTCCCACGTACGTTCAATTGGAAATTCATCGAAATTCGACTCGTCCGTAACGTTTCTGATGAATTTCCGATAAATTCCTTCGATAATGTCTGTCGGATATTCCCATTTTTAGTAGTGTGGTATCATCCATTTCACCACACGTTAGTAGGGGTTGCTGACTACTATCCTTAAAAGGTTCAGTGGGTACCAAAGAGGTTGCTATATTTGGTATTATTTTTTTGGTCAGGTACTTTACTTGGTTAAGAGGTCACTAACACAACTAACTCTATAGTTATTGCAATTTAAGAACATATATAATAATAGAAAATTGAGAAAAACAACTAACACGACTATTTAATGAGATTCGGCGGATTCTACCTTCTCAAGGCAGAAATAGAGAGTTTTTTCCAATAAAAGAGAAGAAACACAGAGGAGCATTCAACATTTATAGTTTATGGGTTCAATCTTAAGATTTTTAGCATTGAACTCATTATATTTTTAAAGTTATGGATTCATAACCACTATTTATTACAATTTTAATAATTTTTTACACAAATTTATGCTCCGCGTCGAAAGTTATGAGTTCAATTGAACCACCGCCTATAATGCTAGATACGCCTCCGAGAAATAATACATCAAATCTCAGAATTCAAGACAGTAATCAATAACATTTTCTTGGACACTTACGAACTTAGACACGTTGTGACTTCTATATGATGACATTATATGAATTTACACACTTGTTATAATTGAATTCCATTAAAGCCCACCAGCAAGATCTGACGTTATAAACAATTTCATAGATCTTATAATCTAATTAGTAAGCAAAAGAAACATTTTTTTTGCGCGGATTGCCCTTCTTTTGGGGTGGTTTTTAAATTTTGCCCCTCATATTTGTGGTCTTTAAATTATGCCTCTCATATTACTTGTCTTTAATTTTTTTGCCCTTCGCATTGCAACTCGAGCGTTCACGCGTAAATCATAAGGATTCCCGAGTTCGAACATAACTCAAGCATAAATTTAAAAAAAAAATGCAAGGCAAGGTTTGGGTCGCGTGTATACGTAAGACCGCATACACTGTTAAGGAATTACCAAATTTATGCGGACCCGACATACTCATGCCTTATGGGCAGACTTGGCATAAGTATGCCGGGTCCGGCATAACTTTGGTAATTCCTTAACAAGTTTATACCGATAGGGGCATACCTATGCGCAACTTTTAATGGGCAAACTTTTATCTGGGACCAAGATAAACTTGTGAAGGAATTACCAAAGTTATCGGACCGGCATACTTATGCCAAGTCCGCCATAAGGCATAAGTATGCGGGTCGGTATAACTTTGGTAATTCCTTCACGTCGTATTATGGGGGCATAGCGAAATTTAAACTCCTTGCGTGAATTTTTTTTTAAACTTTTAGCTTGTGTGGGGGTTCGAACACAGGCATGAGATTTTATGAAGGAAAGTTTAAAGATTTCAATATGAAAAGCGAAAATTTAAAGATCACCCCAAAAGAAGGGCAATTCGCAAATAATTCTGATTGGTAGCTAGGACTGTTAGTTGAAAGTATATATATTGAACAACTCTATGTGCTAATGGTGGCAAAATTTGTCCTCTTTTGCATATTTTTTTTTGTGTGACTAAAATCAAGAGTAGAATAATTCAGTTGACGTTTATCTTCAATAGCAGTAAGTGAAATTTCTAAGGACTTTCTTAATTATTTATACCACATGGAAAATATGATTATTTCAGATTTTCTTTCTATTAATGATGATTAAGACAATTATTGAGCCAACAAATATTAGATGGATTAGAAAAACTTATCGCCTAAATAGGTTACTTGTGGTGGGGTACATTTTTCACGTTCACTAAATCAACTTGGCTATTAATTACAACCTCTTTGAAAAGATAAAATATTTATTATTTGTTATGTCTAATAAATGCAATATAAATAAATTAACCTATTTAGGAAGATATTTATTAATTTACGTAAATATACTGAAATAAAAGTACATTCACAAGTAATATATACAAAAATATCCTTATAGCAGGAAGTTCATATTAGAAGGTAATAACTTACCGGGGTAAAAATTACCTAACCGAGTGATTACACCAAGCTTATAAAATATAAATATAAGATATATATTTTGCATATAGGCTTTTTAACATTATAATTAAGTAATTAAGTGATATATATTTTATCTTTAATTTGTTAAACCTTAAAGTCAATTGATATAAACACCCGATACAAATGAGTTTTTACCTTCATATAGTATTTACATCATCGGAAACAACCTTTCTACCTCTCAAGATAGAAATAAGGTTTATATACACTCTATTCTCGCCAGATCTCACTGTGGGAATATATTGAGTATGTTGTTGTTGTATGGCATTATCCGTCATATTAACAATCTCTACATTGCTATATAACAATTCTTGCATTGCTATTCACCACATACCATATTTTGCATTTATATTTATATATATTACATGACTACTATGTGCATCAAAGACCTCCAAATAAAGACCGCAAAAACCACCACTTAAGGATGAGGCTGCTTTTTTACTTAATTCGAGGTCTCAGTTTTGAGTTTGGGTATAAAAAAAATTTGATAGGGAACGCTTTTCTCGAATGAATTATACGCGAATCGAATTAATCGAACTCCAATATAAATATTGGATGCCGAATGAGAAATAAATAAAAAAAGACAAAAACCTATTCGTATATGTTGTTTACATCAAACTATCTAGTCATATGTTATGTATATAATAAGCATCGAGTGTGAATAAATATTTTTCGACACGAAAAAATTACAAGGACAAAATAGTCATTAAAATTCCAAAGAGGCGGTTACAGACTCATTCACTTCAATAATAGATCCAACCAACCTGATTTCAAGTTGCTCCATACACGTGTCACCTTTTTATTGCCAAACAGATCAAGCAGATTTCCATGCAACCTCTAACAACACGCCACGTGTCAATAAACCAAACACCTCATGCTATCTCTTAAAAAGACAATATTACCCTTAACCCTACTATAAATTCATGTTACAATGCCACCATTTTACAGAAACCAAAACAAATCCATCTTTAAAGCTTCACAACAAACCTTTAGAGAACAGAAAAAAATCACCAAATTTTCTTTCTATTTTAGGAATGCAGAGAGATGAGAAGCAAATCCATTCTTACTAATTTTATCCTAGGTGGCATTAAGCCCCAAATTAACCTCACTGGCAGTCGTAATTGTCACCGGAATTGTCACCGGAAACACGTCGAAGACGGGTAGTTCTTTACCCTTTTTGATCGTTTTTTCGATATTCGAACACCCTTTTCGATCTTTTTTAACAAAATTGGACACCCTTTTCAATCTTGTTTAAGAAAATTTGCTCAAAAAAGAATCTTTGTTGTCCCAAATTCACCTGAATTGTCACCGGAAAGACGTCGAAAACGTCGTTTTTGACCCTTTTTGATCTTTTTTTAAAAATTTGAACACCCTTTTCGATCTTTTTTTCAAATATCAAACACCCTTTTCAATCTTGATTCAGAAAAATTGATCAAAAAAGAGTTTTTGATTGTCCAAAATTCACCGGAAGAGTAGTTTCTTACCCTTTTCGATCCTTTTTTCGATAATCCAACACCCTTTTGGATCTTGTTTCAGAAAATTTGGTTAAAAAAATAATTTTTGATAGTCCCAAATTCACTATTTTCTAATGGGGCCAGAAGAAAAATGTGCTGTTTTGTATGGAAAATACGAGCTTGGAAGAATGTTAGGTCAAGGTACATTTGCTAAAGTTTACCAAGCTCATAATATGGTAACAAGTGAAAATATAGCAATGAAAGTTGTTGGAAAAGAGAAGGTGATCAAAGTAGGTATGATGGAGCAAATCAAACGAGAAATATCAGTTATGAAAATGGTAAAACATCCGAATATCGTTGAGCTACACGAAGTTATGGCAAGTAAAACAAAGATTTACTTTGCAATGGAGTTTGTTAAAGGTGGTGAATTGTTTGAAAAAGTAGCTAAAGGGAAGCTAAGAGAACAAAATGCAAGAGGTTATTTCCAGCAACTGATATCTGCAATTGATTTTTGTCATAGTCGCGGAGTTTATCATAGGGATTTAAAGCCTGAGAATTTATTGTTAGATGAAGAGGGTAATCTTAAGGTAACTGATTTTGGGCTTAGCGCGTTTTCGGATCATTTAAGGCAAGATGGTTTGTTACATACAACTTGTGGGACACCTGCATATGTTGCACCTGAAGTTATTGGTAAACATGGATATAATGGTGCAACAGCTGATATTTGGTCATGTGGTGTGATTCTTTATGTGTTATTAGCTGGTTTTTTACCATTTCAAGATGATAATCTAATGGCTATGTATAAGAAAATTCATAAGGGTGATTTTAAGTGTCCACCTTGGTTTTCATCAGATGCAAGAAAGTTGATAACAAAGATGTTGGATCCGAATCCGAGTACTCGGATTACTGCTTCAAAGATTATTGAGTCTAGTTGGTTCAAAAAGTCTGTTCCAAAGATTTTGAGGACTAAAGAGGAAGAAGAATTTGTTGTAGGGGATGAAAAGGTGAAAAAGATCGAATCTTTAAACGCGTTTCATATCATTTCGTTATCAGAGGGGTTCGATTTGTCTCCATTGTTCGAGGAAAAGAAGAAGATGGAGAAGGAACAGTTGAGATTTGCAACAACAAAGTCTGCTAGCAGTGTGATTTCGAAGCTTGAGGAGGTGGCGAAAACGTCGAAATTCAGTTTAAAGAGGAGTGATTCGAGTGTTAGATTGCAAGGGCAAGAGTGTGGGAGAAAGGGTAAATTAGGAATTGCTGCTGATATATTTGCTGTGACAGATTCATTTCTGGTTGTGGAGGTGAAGAAAGCTAGTGGTGATACATTGGAATACAATCAGTTTTGCAGCAAAGAGCTAAGGCCAGCACTCAAGGATATTGTTTGGAAATCAGCACCTGACACACTTGTTTGAGTTACAATAAAAGCTACTAGTTTCATATATTAGAATCTAGATTGAATGTGTTTAGTTTTGTTCTTGTTCTTGTTGTTAGGATGTATTCAAATTGAGACTGAATCTGAAGTGTTGGTTCTTGAATTCATGTGTTAGGATTGAATTTGTTTAGTTTTGTTCTTGTTCTTGTTATTGTTATTAGATGTGTTCTTGAAAATTGAGACTGAATCTGAAATAGGTCTCTTGAATTCATATGTTAAGAGGATTGAATTTGTTTAGTTTTGTTCATGTTCTTGTTGTTAATTAGATGTATTCTTGAAATTGAGACTGCATCTGAAGTATGGCTCTTGAAATCATGTGTTAAAGAGGATTGAAGTTGTTTTGTTTCGTTCTTGTTCTTGTTGTAGAAGGCTGACCATTAGTGCCAAAACACTTTTTCACCCTTGCACCGCCCATGTCATTATCCTTGGACTAGGGGCCTCCTTCCCTTATGCTTTTATACACAAGGAAGTACCTTTTCTTATCAATTCGCCTTTCACAAAAAAGATAGTCAAATTCGGTGACTACTATTTTAGTGTTTACCATGGTGGGGTCTTCAATTGAAGTCGTTACGAGGCAGTTGTAGAGGAACCTGTGGCTAGATTGAATCCTTCGCGATAAACATACACTCTTCCCCAACTTTACATGTATTCTTGAAATTGAGAGTGAATCTGAAGTATTGTCTCTAGAAATAATGTGTTAAGAGGATTGAATTTGTTTTGGTTTTGTTTATGTTCTTGTGGTTGGAGGTATTCTTGGAATTATGACTGAATCTGAAAGTATGTCTCTTGAATTCATGTGTTACAGAGATTGGATTTGTTTAGTGTTTTACTCTTCTTCTTGTTATTGAGACTGGCTATGAAGCTATGTTACTCGGACTCTTCATTTTCGGTGCCGCACCCGTGTCGACACGATATGGGTGTGGGTGTGGGATCCGTACCCGATTTGGTCAACTGATTTTGGATACTTTGACCAAAATCGTCGTAGAAATTCCGGACAGATTCAATGATTTCTTTAATCAAAACTAAAGCTAACGTGAAATTGAAGAAAATGGAATATCTTGTATATAAAAATTTCTATGTCACTTTGTTTCCTTTTATCTCCTTCGGGGATTCTCCTTTTGATCAATATTGATTCTCCTTTTGATCAATATTTTTTCCTCAAGTTTTCCACATAATATTCCATAATTTAGGCTTTATAACTCTATTTTTAGATATTTGAATTTTTTTAGCCGAATCCCCGCATCCGTATCCATAACTGGATCCATATCCCCGAATCTTAAAATTTAGATCATGAAGAATCCAACATCTAGATCCGCACCCGAGTCCAAGTAACTTAGCTATGAAGTATGTCTCTTGAATTGAACTAGTCTTGTAGTTTTTATTCTTTTGTAGTTCCTCTTTTCTAGTTGTGTTTTCTTGAAGATGTCCATGTTTCTGTTTTGTTGTTTGCTGGTGAGTGGTCCTTAATTGAGATTTGTTGTTTGCTGGTGAGCGGTCCTTATTTGAGATTTGATTGTTTGATCAAGGCTGTAAATGTGTCTAAAAGCTTGAATAAAGTGTATTGGATTCTTGAGAATTGGTTGAACATGTTTCTCTTCTTGTTTCCTGGTATTCGGTATCTGTATTGAGCTCTCGATTAATCTTAAAGTCGTGCCCAAAAAAATAGAGTGCTGCTTTTTGTATTTTCTATCTGCTGTGTGGTACCCGCTTTGAGCTCTCATATATCTAAATATAATGCTATTGTTAGTGTGATGACAAGTGTGATGACAATTGCTTTTCTTCTTTGGTAGGTGATGGCCTGATAATTGAATAGCATTTTGTCCCCTTGTCACTTCTTATCCCTTTTTGACTGGTGTGATTCTGAAGAATGACTATTTTCAATTTAATTTTTAGATAAAAGGATCTCCATTGTGATTGGTACAAAAGGCAAAGATCCATATCGACTTCTTTATACTTTCTTGATATCTTTTTGATACATTTTTCGGTCCGATGAGCAATTTTGTTGTCCTTTTCAATATGATTATATGTTTATTGCATGTTGTATACTACCCCACCATGTTCTTTTTGGGGGATTGATTAGGTGTCTCTACTTTTCTATAGTTTAACTCATGTAATAATGGAAAGAATGTGAGAAATAACAAAAATTATCCCCTAGGTTGAGGTAAAATAATTCTTAAAATATTTTGTTGAGCTGTAGTCCGTTAAGTTTGTCAAATACAGCGACATAAATTGGACAGAGAGTAGTATACATAACAGATTAACACGAAATACTATATATAGTTTCATTTAACGGGGTAATTTTTCAAGCTTAACATGAAATGAAACTGGAAACAAGAAAAACACCTCAAATGAACTTATATGACAAGGTACACTTGAATAACAACACAAAAGTATCAAGAACTCTTGAGCATATACCAAATAGTAGAAGAGGAGAAAGTTGACACACAACAATCTTCTGCACAGTGAAGAACTTAACATGTTCCTTTTGGATCAATCACTAGGTTCAAAGTCTCCACTTACGACCGAAGGCAGATTTAAGATTTGAGGTCTGTGAATGATTTGATTGTATGTACATATTTAGTAGACTTCTCAATAAATATACAGGGTCAGACCAAAGTTACTGGATTCTTGCCGACTCTGTACTTCTATGCTAGCTGCCCCTGCTTACCATTGCTTATATTCGAACCCAATCAATGTATAAGACCTATTCCTGGCAAGAGAAGCACACTCATTAACAATTGGATCAGGAGACAGACATCATCAACAGCTTTATTAGTGCCAAAAGAGGTACAAGGATAGCAGTCACCATAAAATTGAGAACGGCCAGAAAAACACGACGATAGCAAGTTTAATTCCAAATATGTACAATTTTCGTACTATATTAGTTAACCATAAAGTTTCTTCCAGAATGAGGTAAATGACATTACTTCAACCAAAACAATGCAGAGTAGTTTTATGAAATGGATAAGTCACACTTAGCTCATATTATATACAATATCAACTGGCTATATATCACCGTCAACGCTCAACTATAGGTGAAAACCACCAACAAATACCACAAGAGAAGCCTAGATCTAGCTTCATTTTTTCCTCAATTAGCAGTCAAAAGAGTTGGTTGGCAGTACACACCTCCGAGAGAGTTGAATAGAGGCCATTCAGTTCGTTCAAAGGCACTAGGCAAGAGCCATTGCAGACAGTTTGATGCTTCTGGAGTATGCTCATATCCAATTGTCCAAAAGCTCATAAACCTGTCCGAGGGATGATGAAGGCGAAGCCTAGCACAGTGGTCGCACACTGCTTCACAAACCTCATGGCATCCAAAGTTGTAGATATTTGAGTAGCTTATTTGTTCTTCACATTAAATATTATTTTAGAGAACACAAGAGTGATCCTAAGCATTTGGAGGAGGTTAGAATATGATCGGAGGCACCCCAAGAATCTTATGCTGGACCATTAGACTCCTAAGCGAATCATATGTCACATTTTTATGCACAATGATAACTCGTTTCTTTGGTTTATGACATGTGATCCACTTGAACTGAATGTATCTACCTATGAACCTACTTAAAAGAGGGGAGACACAAAGCTCATTACTCCACAGTGAATCATACAAAAGAGTGAAGTAAGATTTTTCATCTAGAACTTTTCAACATATAGGTCATTAAAACAGATGCATCCCTAAACTAAAATGCAGCAGACAAAAGCCAAAACCCGCCATGATTGAACTAGAAATACCTTTAACAGTTCACCAGTTCAGTTTTTATTGTAACAACTTCGACATGAAAGCTAATAGAATTGCATTGGTAAATCAGAATTAGTTCACATGCTTTGATCAAGAGGGAATATAATTCAAACATTCTCTCCGAAGTATAGTCATCACTACGCTGTCAATTCCTAATGTGCAGTCTAAAGTACCAGACATTGACAACATCTACAAGGGGCGGCAACTCACCCAGATACTCTGGTCATTACCCCTAGGATTGGGCATATGTGCCCTCTTTTAGTGACTGGAAACCTTCATCAGGCACTTTTAAGCCGTTGTGGATCCAGAGTGTATCCTACGGGTCACGGAATACAACAGCTTTTCTCGGACCCAATATATATATATTAAAAATCCACTAAGAATCTATAAATATCGGACTCCGAACCCAATTATTATTGTATATTAACTTCAGGTTGTTATAGAAACCCATAAACTTCAAATCCTTCATCCACCTCTGCTATCCGTCCAAGGTAATTCACAACTATTAGAACTACATCTACAAACTCTGACAACTCTACTCTTGTCACAAAGTCTACTTCAAGGCCTAAACTAACTTGACTGAAATATTAGACAATGTTGGCAAAGACTTCGTATACGTGCAGATTTATCAATAGGTTCACAATACCCATGGCAACACACTTTACGAAATTGCAAACCTTTTAAATCTGTCAAACAAGAAGTTTCAGAATACTAGCTAAAAAGTATAGACGACGTGATAAATCACAACCTTAGAATTGGTTGACGCTGAGAATGAAACCGTGAGAAAAGTAAGAGAAAGATGGAGATCACTTACCTAAAATCATACAGAAGAAATATGGGCTGACTTGCAACCCTCGACCTGAGCTCTTCTTGCCAATTTCTAGAAGTGCCAATGCCAAACCCCCAATCACCTCAGTCCAGCATAGAGTGGGTGAATCGCTTCAATTTTCTTTTACAACAAAAGAGTTAAAGAGGACATTAGACCATATTGGAATGAAACACCGAGTAACCATGTGTACAATACCTCTTTCTTTTTTGTAGTCTTCTTTTTTGTGCGGAGGGGGAGGTTGTTGCTAATGGACAAGACTAGTAAACTATTCAGTTCTTTTCAGAATGTAGCCACCAAATATACCACCAAGTGAAGAAAATATCAATCTCTTGCTCTTTCATCTCCATCAGAAGCAAACATAACTTATCCCATTTTATCTAACTTAGGTCATACAATAGATAAAATGGTCCTGTTAATTCTCCTTTGTTTACTCTTGTTCCCTCGAAGTTGGGAAAAAAAAAACTGCTGAATAATATGATAAAACCAGTTGAGCTGGTCCCCCAATGAACAGGTTGGCAACTCCCATCTGTCCAACAGGTTAGAAAAACTCAAACACAAGCAGCTTTTGGTTTCCCAATTCAAACGGATCACACATTTAGTAACCACTGGAGGACAAACCAAAATGAGCTAATCCAAATTACTAAGTACTTTTTCTTTCAAGCTGACGGTTAGGTCCATTTATAAGTGGTTACAAGTTCTTAAGTTGATCACGTAAACCTTGAACATATACCTCAACTTTAGACTTAGACAAGATTTCCTAAAGGGAAGTGAGGTTAAAATGGAGTGTGGTGCCTAAATTCACAAATCCAAATATTTAGCTAAGTAAGCTCATAGATCCAAGAGGAAAATATAATAGATGAAAGCTAACATAGAGAATTGAAATAGGTTGGCTGAAACGGATCACTATGCAAATAGGAAGATATCAGTTTAACTAAAACGCAAATTTCACCAAATGCTTGCGAAACTACTAATTATATGCGGAAGTGTTGAGCCTCTAAGTCCCAATATATCCACGAGTTGGTCATCATCAAAATGCAGACGTTTCAGATGGATATAAGGCCATGACAGATCAGTTAAAACTATAACTGAAAATGGCTCAACTAGCACATATATAGGTAAAATCATAGGTCATCTAAGATCTATGTAGCTCGGACTCTCCAAAAGTGTTGCCGCACCCGTGTCGGATCCTCCAAAAATGCACTACTTTTCGCTGATCCGACACTGACCTGGCGACATTTTCAAAGAGTCCGAGCAACAGGTTTTAGGCTGAATCTGACCGATGTGCATGCAGTTTTTCCATCTTAGCTCTACAAAAGTGACGCTCACTGAGAAGCCTAATATTTCGCACATGAATTTTAGAAGTCTTGCTCATGTTCAGAAACAAAATAAACTTGAAGCAAAGAGTGAGAAGTTTGTCTTCATCAGCTATGCTTTGGGTTAACAGCTAAAAGCTTCACATCCCATCTATGGAAATGTTATCATATGATAGATATGTGAAATTGGAGAAGAAGACTTATGTAATTGCAAGGGCTCTTAAAATGATGAATACAAATTTCTTCCTATTAGAGCTGGTGAAGAAGGAAGATTGTACGTAGCTACTACTACTCTATTGTCTCAAGGACAGCAGTCCTCTAATGATATCTTTTGAAAAACAACCCGCACACAAAAAGAACATATAAAGATCATTATGTGGAAAGGGAAGTGATAGAATATGCAACTCTTTTTATCTATTTGATGATTCTGAGACTTAATTTTGAAGAAGCAATGCGACAAAAGAGACAAAGTCTAGCTACATATGAGAAGGTTTAAGCATTTCAAAAGAATGGCACATGAGAGCTCACAGAACTTCTGACAAGCCAAAGGCAATTAGCGTCAAGTGGGCGTTCAAAATTGAAGAGAGACGCACAAACAAGAAAACTAAGGTTTGCCGCTAAGCTAGTCGCAAAAGGGTATAGCAAAAAATACAAGGCATTGAATATGATGAAGTTTTTTTATTAGGGCTTGCTTGTATTTGGCAGCACAAACCGATGGATGGTTCATCAAATGGATGTTAAGTCATATTTTTCTAGTCGCTAACTTGAGGAAGATGTTTATACTCAATATCCTGTTTGCTATGAGACCAAAGGGCATGAAAATTAAGTTTTGAAATTGTAAGAAGCCTTATAGGGCTTGAAGCATCTCCAAGACCATAGATTTCAACTTTTACCAAAAGCACACATGAGCATTCTCTTATAAAGAATATAGAAATGGAGGGAGTGAATTCTTTTCTGAAGGATTTAGGGATTCCTGTCTTTTGCAAATATTGTCTCCTGTAGAGATGGACTGATAAGTGGTTTCTATTTCTTATGACATATTCACTTCTACTTCAACAAGCATTATAACGATCCAAAGGAAAATCACCTAACACATCACTAGTCAACTTGTAGGGTGTCTCATAACCTGAAGACACCAACCACAGTAGTCAACAGTCAGGTCCCCTACTCCACAAAGTAGCTTGTCCCCTACCCCACAAAGTAGCTTAATGGCTGAATCACTCCCAAGGCGAGTCTTTACCCACAATAGTTTTAAAATGTTTGATACATTGTACCCAAGGGTACAGCCAGTGGCCAATGATGTGGGAGAAGAACCATGACGTTTCATCAAGTTCAAATCCCACTGAAGGCAAAAGACACTAGGTGATTTCTTCCAATTTGCCTAAACCTTAGTGGGTAGAGTTACCTGTTACTTATGTTGCGCTAGTCATGAGAGGTAACAGGTATCAGGTGGAACAATCAAGGTGCATCCAATCTGGCCACACACCACCATCATCAAAAGAATGTATAGAGAAGTCAAATAGGTAATGGCATGAGATTTGAGATGACTAACACTGATCTCATATCTTATAATATCTTAGCATTGAAGTGAAGCAATATCTTGATTGCATTCATCTTAAAAAGCTTATGGAAGCAAGATTGAAAATTTTGATATACAGAATAGCGAGTCAGCAAATGACTCCATCAATTATGGAGCCAAATTATCCAAGTTTGAAGAAGGTAAGGCAGTGACCTTAGTTGTCTATAGAAGTATTTTCGGAAGCTTGAGGATTTTAACATGCGCGAGGCCTCATATTCTTCGTGGAGTTGGACTTAATATTTATATTGCAGTAGTTTGTTTTTCCAAGGCATTTTATACGACCTTTATGATGAATGCTGGTCAATCATGTCTAATGCTGGATAGCACTTTTGCTTAAGAGTAAAACACATTAAATAGTTTTTGTTGGGCCACCAAGTTCATCACACATGAAGATGGAGAAAAGTAATCTTAGTACATCAAAGGTACAATTAATTATAGCCTAACAATTCTCCATATATTAATTTAAAATGTGCAGGCAAACAGTGGATGGGATGAACTGCAAAAGTGCTACTAGCACGACATTTACTTGGTGTTCAAAGAAGAAATTTACCATGACTCTTTCTACTTGTGAAGCTGATTGATTATGGTGCATCTACCTCATTCACCATGCAACATATCACAAAAGAAACCTACTATATTCATGTTGGCAATAACTATATTGTTGCTTTAGTAGAAAACCTATATCCTATGTTGAATCAATTTGTTGGTTGGTTCATATGTTTTTTTAGTGCTTGGTTCATGAATTAGGATGTAGCTGAATTGTTGGATCACATAGTATAATATGGATGTAGTTCAAATATGAGTAGTTAATACATTTAAAAGTTGGGGTCGGGGTATGATCAGATAATTGGGTGTAAAATACCAGAATCATTTGAGCAAGCCAAGAAACAAGATGATATGCTTCCCTCGACTTGTGTTCTTCCTCTAGCCCTTCTCCATTTACCGCTATCAACTGTTATCCATTACGCAGCCAAAGATTACTTAGATTACCAAAAGAAACAATCTAATACCACCAAGACAGAAATGGAAGTTACAACTTCTTAATGTTATTATTCAATCAAAACTAAATCCACAATTCTTGCTAGTCAATTTTATCGTAGGAATCGCTTCAGATGCATGTGGAAAATTAAAGGATGACAAACCAAAGAAGCGGAAAAAAGCAAACCAAGAAAAAGCTGCATAGTTGGGTTGAATGTATTTTTTATGGAAACTGAACAAGGTAAAACAATGAACACTCACCACAATAGATAATACTACTGCTTTGGGAGAAACCCTATAATCTATGAATGAGGGTCCCTTCATCCGAAGATACATCGAGAAGAAAGAAGTAGAACTCATTTATGATCAAGTCAGTGACATATTTTCTGAGGCATTGAAGTATGAAGACTTTGCAAGATTTCGTCGTTTGGTGAAATCTCAAGTTAAGATCGAAGTTGAACAAATAAAGTTGATTAACTTAATTAGTATGCATGCTTACTAGTTGGTTCATGTACTTTAACTCCTGGTTCATGAATTACTATTGTACATGAATTTTAATTTTGCATCCTTAGGGCTATATGTAGTTCATATACAACAAAATGATTACATTTGAAGGAGAAGAAAAATGGTCTAAGTGTAGGTTGTAGCTACACTTCCAAATACTTTTATAACATAGTCATTTGAGCAAGTCAAACAAGAGAAGAAATATCAACTCTCTAAATTTGTGTTCTTCCTCTAGCCTTCTCCTTTTACCATTTTCGCCTCCACGAAATTTCTATGGAACATACTATTAGGCCCTACCAAATTATATCTCTATCTAACAACTCCTCAATATATTTTAGTAGAGATAAACAGATCCACTGCCTCAAGTTAGAGCAACAAGAGTTACCCTTATCAACATGTCTATGGCATCAATTTTCCACTAAACAGCCAGCCAACGCTGACTTCAATTACCAAAACAAATAAACTTAATTTTTTCCCAAAAAAAAAAAAAAAAAAAAAAAACTTGTTAACGCATTCATTTAGAAATACATCCCCAACTCTTACCTAGTCAATTTGATAGAAAACAACTATTTTTTCTACCAATCAGTCGACCTGGTCTATGGATCGATTCTAATTGTCAACGAATTCCTTGACTTTTAGGTGGAATGGAGATTGTTATTATTTCTACTTTTCGAGGTATAATGACAGACTGAGAGGCTCAAAAATTAATTGAAAAGCAAGGATATGAGGTCGTGTAAGTAGGAAACAAAAAATATCTCATCGACTGCATGGTTTTGAATCTAAGAGAAATTCTATTTGGACAAAGTATCACTTCAGTAAGACCATAATCTGCTTTATTTTTTTTATTTTTTTTTTAATATTTTGGAAATATGTACATTATCTCTAATTATTATTCAACAGAATGGTCCAAGCCATTCACCCACTATTGATATTTTCAATGGAGAGTATACACAATAAATTAGAATGTTCTAAAGTTAGCATCTTTCTAAACACCCAAAACACAACATAACCATTAGATTATTAAACCCTATAAAAACACATTCTGAACATAATATGGAATAACAACTTTGAAGTTTATCAACTTCCTAACCTGTAAATAGAATATTTTTCAACTTCCACTGATAGCAAAGATTTCATTCTTCACTAATTTTCTTTCTTGCCTTCTGCAAAAGAACCAAAAAGCACATAATCAGTTCATATTAAAGAGAAACTAATTAGCTCATCAAAACCTACATAAAATATTACATGAACCCCCATAAAAAACAAAAGAAACCCAAGATTCATCAACTTACTACACACATTTTAAATTTCCAAAAGGGTTCTTAAACAACAAGTTCATATTCATCTTGAAAATGAAGGAAAGATTTTTAAATGAAAAAAGAAAGAACCCCAAAAAACAAAAAATAAAAAACCAAAAAAAAAAAGAAGGAACAAACTAGAGAGTTCTAGTTCTAGAGAGAAATAGTACCAATTTTATATTTTTAATATTTGCAGTTTTTCTGTTAAATGAGAACACTAAACAGTAACCCTGTTTAGTACACATCAAAACCACCAGATATAGTACACATCAAAAGTCACGCTTATCCACAATGATGATAAATAAATAAATAATATTTATTGTGGGTATCATTAATATAGGGAAATATCTAGGTTTTTACACACACACACACACACAAAAAAAAAAAAAAAAAAAAAAAAAAAAAAAGAGAGAGAGAAAGAAAAATCACCAAACCTCAAACTAGAAACTTTATTTTCTCTGATCTGCTGCTGTATATTCCAAAAAAAAAAAAAAAACTCATTTACAGAATCAAGATATAAACTTTTGTAAAGACACAAGATGATAATACATGTACAGAGAGAAATCCAAAAAAAAAAAAAAACAAAAAGTCAACACTTTGTGAGTCAAAGTGATTCTTTTTCTGGTGAGTGTCATGTCCAGGTGCTGTAAAGGGTACAACTTTTTGCTACTATTCAATGTCTCCATTTTTTATTTTTATTTTTTTTGCATTTTTGGAGCCACTTGATCTAAGGCAGGTTCTACTTGTTCAACCGAACACCATCGGTATTTTGAACTCACTAAGTTAGAATTTTCACTAAAAGTTGAATACCTTTTATATATGCATTAAAAAAGAAAAAAGATTGATCTTGTATGTCTAGTATACTTTTTCGATAAAAAAGAATCGGATAAACCGCTTTCGCTCCCTAACTCCGCCTCTGATCCTAACTCACCCTAATTAAAAAAAATTAAAGCATAAAATACTGACAGAAAGAGAAGTGAGCACACGCAAAATTATATATCACACGTAAGTATACAATTATCTGCGTATGCTCACTCTCTTCTGTCAGTCCCATCTCCCATGGCTATTGAATTCAGCTCTCTCTCTCTCTATTAGATTGTGTTGAAAGAGAAAAAGTAAGCTGTTGGTGTAGCACAAAGACACCCTTTTTGACTGTTTCTTTGTTCTCTCATATATACTGTATAAACATCAAAACAACCTTTTAAAGTTGTCAATAAATTCAATTTGATTTAGACAGTTGCGGTTCAAATTTTAGGGAAAAAAAAAATAACCTCTTAGGCTTGATCCAATTCATGAGCACCCGAATACAAGATAAATGTTCCCGATAGACACTTGCGGTTCAAATTTTAGAAAAATAAAAAAACTTTTGTACGTGTTCTCAAATATCTACTAAGTAGTCAAGTTAATTACGTAAAAAATATGTCATCTACTTTAATTATACACACCAATCGCAATTGGAACAGGCCTGAGATATTACAACTTATTGAGGCTAATGCGTATAATTAAGAAAGTATCGTATTTTAAGTGATTAACTTATATACGTAATAGACACTGAGAGTATACGCAAAACAATTTCAAAATTTAAACTATGACAGTTTCTAATAAAAACATTTTATCATGTAATCGGATGCTCAATCGGAACACGTAAACGTTCAAAAGTCTAAATGATATCTAATGACAAATTTAAAAGGTTGTCGATGTATTAAGCCTAATTCTTACACTTTCATTTATATATCATCAACAACTCTTATTTACTCCAACTTGTTCAAGGGAGATGTATATGAGCCAAGCAAGCCATCATCTCATGCTAAATCCAATTATATCCTGCTCTTTGTTGATGATTTATCTCGTAAGACTTGAGTTTGTTTTTTGTTGGAAATGAATGAATATTTTGGAGCATTCTAAAAGCTAAATGGCATAGAGGAGAATAGCATATATACTCTAAAAGCCTTGAGCACTGATAGAGACTGTGAATTCACATCTCTAAGGTGAAAGTCACAACTAAGGAGTTTGAACAGTTTGTGTATCAAATAAAATCCATATCCTTCTTAAGTGGTGTTTGTTTGACCTTAAAAATAGAACCTCCAGATATAGTACCAGTTTCAAAAAAATAAAAAAAAATAATAGAACCTCCTCATTATGGTTCAAAGCATGCTAACAATAGCAAGAAGATCCCTAGAGTTCCAGACTACGTTGCTCAGACTTTCCAAAAATGTTGCCGCGCTCGTGTCGGATCCTCAAAAGACGCGGATCCAACACTCACCCATCATCATTTTCAAAGAGACTGAGCAACAGGTTTTAGGCTGAATCTGATGGATGTGCATGTACTCTTTTCATCTTAACTCTACAAAAGTGATGGTCATGACACCACAAAAATAATGAAGTCGTAAGAAGACTAGTATTTCTCACATGTGAACTTTTAGATGTCTTGCTCACGTTCACGTTCCTAATAAGAAACAAGCTGATGGAAATGTTATTACTATTGATGGACATGTGGAATTTGACAAGAAGGCTTATATAATTGGAATGACTCTTAGAATGATGAATACGAATTGCTTCCTATAAGAGCTGGTGAAGAAGCAAGAGTGTGCATAGCTACTACTCCTCTATCATCTGAAGGTTAGCAATCCTCTAATGATATATTTTCGAAAAACATACTGCACAAAAAAATGGTTTAAGGATCTTCATGCGAAAAGGGAGGTGATACAATATGTAACTCTTTTTATCTCTTTGGTGAATCTGAGACTTCTAATTTTGAAGAATCAATGCGAAAAAACAGAAACAAAGACTAGCTATGTATGAGAAAATTTAAGAAATTCAAAAGAATGACACATGAGAGCTCAGCAAACTTCTGACAAGCCCAAAGGCAATTAGTGTCAAGTGGTGTACAAAATTGAAAGAGATGTACAAACAAGAAAATAATGGTATATGGCTAGGCTAGGCTAGTCGCAAAAGGTTATAGCAAAAAGAACAAGGCATTGACAATGATGAAGTTTTTGTTCGTATGGCTTGCATTTCTTTGACAGCACAAATCGATGGATGATTCATAAAATGGATGCAAGTCAACATTTTTGAGCCACTAACTTAAAGAAGATGCTTATACTCGACAACCTGTTTTGCTCAACACTACTCAACTTGCAAGGTGTCACATACCATGTAGACAACAACCACAACAGTCACTAGTTTGGTCCCCTACCTCACAAAGCAGTTTAATGGTCAAATCACTCCCAAGGCAAATAGTTCCCATTTGTCCTTAGTGGCAATAGTTGAAAAATGTTTAATGAATTGCACCCAAGATGTGGCCAAATAGTAATGAAGTGGGAAGAAAATCATAAGGCCTCAGATTTAAATCTAGTGGAGGCAAAAAACACTAGGTGATATCTTCTCCTCTGCCTAACCTTGGTAGGCAGAGTTATCCCGTACCTATGTTGGTGGGAGGAGTTAAAAGGTATCCGATGAAATATACCACCATCATCAAAAAACTGTTTAGTGAAATCAAATAGGTGATAGCATGAGATATGAGATGACTAACACTGATCTCATACCTTCTTCTTCTTCTTCTTCTTCTTTTTTATTTTTTATTTTTTTATTTTTTTAAAATTAGTAAAGGGTCACTGATCTCATCTCTTATAGTAATATCTTAGCATTAAAGTGAAGCAATATGATGGCATTCTTCTGAAGAAGCTTATGCAAGCAAGATACAGAAAGTTTTAATATTCAGAATAGTGAGTCAGTGAACGACTCCATTGATTATGGAGCATCCAAGCTTGAAGAAGGTAAGAAAGTGGCCTCAGTTCTAAAGTTTTAACTTGTTAATGCATTCCTTAAAAAATATATCTCTTAGCTAGTCAATTGGATCTATTTGTCTATGTTGCCCAGACTCTTAAAATGTCGTTGAGTGTGTATTGGATCCTCCAAAAGTAATGCATTTTTGGAGAATCCGACATAGCTGCAGCAACATTTTTGAAGAGTACTCCGAGCAACATAGCCATTTGGACAAAGATATCACTCCAGTAAGACCATAATCTACTTAAATTTTTTGGAAATTTATGTACAGCATCTATACTTATTTTTCAACAGAATAGTTGAAGCCAGTCACCCAATTTTGCACAATAAATTAGAATGTTGTAGCCAACCTGATAACAAAAAGGATTATGTGCTAAAGTTTGCAGCTTTCTAAACACCCAAAACACAACATAACCTTTAGATTCTTAAACCCTAAAACATATACTAAACATCATATGAAATAACAACTTTGAAAGTTTATCAAATATTAAAGTTTGCAATTGATGAAACTCTTAACCTGGAAATGGAAAATCTTCAACTTCCACTGATAGCTGAGATTTCTATTCTTCACTAACTTTCTTTCTTGCCCTCTGCAAAAGAACCAAAAATCATACCATTTACTGCATATTGAAGAGAAATTAATTAGCTCAAAAAAACCTACATAAAATATTACATGAACCCACATAAAAGAATTTTTTTAAAAAAAATCCCTAGCATTTCAAGAAAGTATCCAAAGATTCATATCACATACAGAAAAAAGACAGTTTTTTTTGTTTAAATATCCAAAAGAGGTTACCCAACTAGTTCATATTCATCTAGAAAATGAAGCAAAATTTAAAGGGGAAAAAAAACCTAAAAAGAATGAAGAAGAAACTAGACAGTTCTAGTCTAGTCTAGTTCTAGAAAAGAGAAAAAAATACCAATTATGTTCTCAAAAAAATATAATAAAAAATAATATATGCATGTTTTCGGTTAAATGAGAACAGTAAAACAAGGTTACCTTCCAAATCCATGTTTGTCCTCTCCATCAGATATAAGTACATCAAAAGTCACGCTTATTAAACAAAATATTTAATTAATAATTGGGGTTATCATTAAAACATTCACTCATTTTATTCCATCTAGGTTTTCACCCAAATAAAAATTTAAAAAAACCCTTTTCAAAACCTCAAACTAAATATTTTTCATGATCTACTGTATATTTTCAGGGAAAAAAAAAACCCATCTACAAATCTTTAAAAACATAAACTTTGTAATGATTGAGTCAACATTTTGTGAGTCAAAGTGATTCTTTTTTCTGGTGAGTATCATGTCAAGCTGCTAATATAGAGAGAACTCAAGAGGAAATGATGACACGCGTTACTTAGCCTTTCACTTCATCAAAAGGTACAACGTTTTGCTACCATTCAGAACCTAAATTCAGTGTCTCCATCATTTTGCCTTTTTTTTTCACCTGCTCAGTTCAATAGTACACATTATTATCAAAAGTTAAAACAACATACTGTATTATGTAGTATATGTAAACAATATGCAATTAAAATGTATAGGATCACATGCATTCTGAACTCACTAACCATATATCTTAAATAACAGCGGAAATAAACATGTTAGTTTCGAATAAAAAATGAAAGTAACCCATCCTTAACTTTCTCGATCCTCGTCCATTCTTCATCTTCAGATTCGTGCGTTTGGTGTTCTGCCCTAGCAAGAGCCTACTCCTACTAAAAAAAACAAAAATTAACTAAACAAATATAAAAAAAAAAAAAAAATTAATCTTGTTTTCAGTGAGAGGACGAATCGAGTAAACCCCTTTCGCTGCCTGGCTTCAACTCTGATCTTGAATTCACCCTGCTAAAAATAAATTCTGAAGCAAGCAAAAGCAACAGCGGAGTCAGAAATTTGACGAAAAATGTGCAAATTTTCTTCTCAACACAATGCTTGTGTTAAGGGTAAGCAAAATTAAATATCAACAAAATCACTAATATTTAATTTATATATACTGCGCGTAATTTCCCGGCGAAAGGTGTGCACCGGACCACCCTTCGCCTAAGTTGGCTCTGCCTATGAGTGGAAGCAAAAAAAGAGGAAAGGAATGAGCAATATATACATACACTGACAGAAAGAGAAGTGAGCACACGCAAAATTATACAAGTATAATATATCATCACAAAAATATAAATAATCTTTATACAATTATCTGCGTATGCTCACTCTCTTCTGTCAGTAAATCTCGCTCACTGCTGCCCTTGTTATTTTGATATATATATGATCCCCAAAGCCTTTACTTATAGTATGCAAAAGGGTTTTTATAGAAAATAAAATTAGTAGAGAAAACTCCATGGACACTGAATTCAGATCTATCTCTCTCAAAGAGAAAAGGTAAAGAAATCCTTTTTGACTTCCCTTTCTCTCTAGTACTAGTACTAGTACTAGTACTAGTATTTTTTTTTTTTTTTATTATTATTATTATTTTTTTTTTTTTTTTTTTTTGCTGAATAACAATTATTTATCATTTTTTTTTTCGTTTTATCCAGCCGAAACATTAATTAGAAGGGCATTTGACTAATTCTATTCTTAATTATGTCTAAGTTACAATTTCTTTTTATTTAATGTTTACTCTATTTATATGTCATCTCAATAATGACAAAATTCTACGTACTAAGAGTAAAATAGGGGAAAAAGTAATTAATTGTGCGTTAGAACTTCTAAATTTACAAATAATTTATGGCAACTACTTTTAATAACGATGACAAATAATTTGAGACGGAAGGAGTATATCAATAGCCCTTAAATTTGTAAGTAATTTTATTTTATACTCCCTCCGGATCAAAAATAGTGCACACTTATTCATTTACACATCCCTTAAGAAAATACTAACTCTTAGAAAAAAATAGTTAAACTTGACTAAACTGTCCCTAATTAAATAAGCATTGGATTTGATCATATAAAGCTTAATAGGGGCAAATCTAGAAAGAAAAAAAAAAGATTAATTTTTTCTTATTTGATAAGTGGACACTATTTTTGACCTACGAAAAAATGTCTAAGTGGATATTCTTTTTTATCCGGAGGGAGTATTTGAACCGCTCTAATTGAGTACCTGAACAAAAAAATAGTGTGTTCTCAACTTCACATTATATGTGTGTTACTCAAACCGAGGGTCTCTCTATCTTTACGAGGTAAAAGTAAGGTATGCATACACTCCATTCTCCGCAAACTCCCCTATGAAATTACACTAAGTATGTTATTGTTAAGTATTACTCCCTCCGTTCATTTTTACTTATCCATTATGGATTTTACACTCCTTAAGAAATAATAAATGAAGTGCATAATTTACCATGATACCCATATTAATTGATGCTTATTTTTAATGCATTTGAAAAATGATTTGAAATGAATAATTAACACTATAGGTAAAATAGGAAAAAGAAATTATTTTCTCTTGATATGCTAAAAGTGATAAGTAAAAATAAAAACATATTTTTAGAATAATGAAAAAGTAAAAGTGAACAGATGGAGTATAATTACAATCTCAAATGTCAAATATTTTAAAAAAGAAAAAGATATGCACGTTTAACCTAAACATTAACTGTTCTTAAATATTGTCCAAATCGTTGTTAATGGTGGTTATTAATATGTCACGTGGCCAGTACAAATGCATCTGTTCACCACGTTGTTTTATTTGGTACAACAAATTTGATTGACAACAGTACGAAACAAGTTCATTTAGCTGAAAGAAACAAAACAAATTTAGTAAGTGGGGCCCTGTTGTGGGCATTTTGAGAAATATGATTGGTTATTTTAAGTTTTGGGGTTTACATGGCCCATGGTGAAGGGGTTGTTCGGGTTATGTACTACAGATAGATGAAAATACTTGTCGGCAGAGTGTACAAGGTAAATCGATAAATCGCATTAAATCAATCATTCGAATCAAATCGAAAAAAAAATTCGATTAGTTTGGAAAAAAAATTGATCATAATTAAAAAAAGTCAAACAGAATCAAATCAACCCGACATTATATGTATATAAATTTTTAAAACATTTTATACATAAAGATTTACTTATAATGTAATTTATTAATATTTCTTAAGTTTTTTCATAATTTTTATCTTTTAACATATTATTTCAAATTTGGACTTAAAATTTTGAATGTTCCAATAAGGTTTATAGCTCATAGATGTTAGTAACCCAAACAAAATCAAAACCAAATCAATATTAATGCTAACGAAAGTAATTCAAGCCTACCACTCGCAATGATAATAATGTTGGATATCTATTATTTAGTTTTACATTGTTAATTCAAACAATGAAAATACATAACTTAATACTATTTCTTTTTATCTTGCAATTAATACTTATTTTAGCATAATTTAGTATTCATAGGCGATGATCATTTTCATTATGCGTTGATTAGCTAAATTTATTTTATGCTATTTCATTATCTTTTTTGTTGAATATTTTATTACAATATCATCAATCATTTCACATTTTTGTTCTTTTCTTAAAAAATACCTTAATTATATAGTTGTATCTTACTAGGACTAAAGAAATATTTGAAGTAAAAGTTATATTTAGTATGAAAATTTTTTGGAAAAAAAAAACCCGAGAAAACCTAAAACCCAAAAAAAAACGAGGTTGAAAAACCTGACTTTTATTGGTTTGGTTTGATTTATCGATTTAAAAACCCGACACAATTAATTTGGTTTGGTATTTGAAAAATCCAAACCAACCCGGTCCATGTACACCCTTACTTGTCCGTATGGGGTATGTAAGAGATCTGGAAAACACACATCTGAAAAGATCATTTTCTTCTATTATAATTTATAAAAAGACAAGAAATCTCATTTTCTCGTATTATAAGGATTAAAATCGACTTTTTTCGAATTGAGAAATCAAAAGTCTTATTAGCCCTTAATAATTTATGTATACAAACTCATAATTACTTATTATTGTATATCATTATTAATCTCAATGCACTATTAATCGCAGTATAAACGATTCCGGTGTTATAAAATTTCATATATCTTTATAAATCAGTGTTATAAAATTTCATATATCTTTATAAATCAAACTACTCCTAAGTTTGTAATTTTACTTGATATTTAATGGTCGGTTGATTGTTGATTATAATTATGCATGTATTAATAATGCAGGTTTGGTTATTTTTGTATTATTAATTTATGTATCAGTTATTCCATTTTTTATTCCGAATAAAATAAGAAATATATCGACTCATAACTTATAATTTTTTTTCTTGGATTGTAAAATAATAATAGTAATAATAACAAATCATACTTGAAGTGTTGAATTTTATACAAAGCAACTTAGACACTACTCCCTCTGTCCTATATTAGTTTTCCACAACTATAAATATCCGTCCCAAAATACTTGTCTATTTACAAAATCAAGAGAGAATAAATTAAATTTTTCTTACTTTGCCTTTAACATTAATTGTTTTTTAAAGTAATCAACATTGATTAGAATACAATTAATTGTAGAGAGATAAGAGTAATGTATTAAAAATTCACTTTTGTTTATGAGCTCTTAAAAGGCGTATAAATGAGAAAATGGACAAGTAATATGATACGGAGAGAATAAAAAATAAGTATTACTATATTAACTAGGCTTATTTTATTACATAAATAACTCTCTTTCTGGTTGCTTATAATGTAATTAACTAACTTTTATGTTCCCATGATGAAAGGATGTCTTCAGAAATTGGAAGCCCTATGGAGCTGCATCATCTGATGGAGACAGGATTAATTGCAGTAATTTTTTTAAAGGGACAACTGAGCATGCGTTAACTTTCCAAAAATATTGTTAATTACTATAAAGATTAGGTTAATCACTTTAACCAATGGGCGGGGTTAACTCTTAAGTTAATCAATCTATCCAGAACAGTGATTGGATAAGCTAAAGTTAATCACTCTATCCAAAACAGTGATTGAACATGCTTAAAAAGTTAATCACGTTACTCAAATTAGCAGTGATTGGGCAGAGTTAATCACGTTACTCAAATTAGCAGTGATTGGGCAGACTCCTTGAAAACCAGTTTAGAAAGCATCAATCAGGAGATAAGTTAATTTAGTGTATGTGAACATTTTTCTCATCTGCTCCATAAGTGTTGTTTTTCTGGTTTAAACTTTGTGTTCAGTTAAATTTCACAACTTATGTGCGAATTATGTATATATTAACTTTTGTCCCCGTGGTTTCTTTTTCTCTCACTTCTCTTTTGTCCTTCATGAATGCAAAATGTCCCTCATAGGTGGTGAAAGGTTTTTTTTTTTTTTTTCACTTTATAATGAGAAGTCCTTTATTGGGTTGGTAAATGGGCTAGAACAAAATAGTGGTCTCGCCCACATCAGAATTGGGCTTCTTAGGCAAAAGTGTAGAATTCCACGCTCCCCCCCCCCGCCCTGCGCACGAGGTATACGTGAGGCTTAATTCAAAACTAGTATTTATTCAGAATTAATTGGCTAATATTATTTCCTAAGTCAATTCAATTGAGCGTGTAGCCGTTCTAATCCCACAAAATACTCTCTACTTCTCCGAATAGTTTCTGGCAATATTTTTGTGCAATCTTCTCCAAACTTTCAACCATGAGTGCACGTGTTTCAAACTGACCGAAGAACCTTGGGAAGCGACCAGCTACTATGATTTGCATTCATGTCGGGCCGAAATCACTTTCAAGGCATTGACTTGCCACGATATGGTTTTGTGATAACTCATTTACTGTTAGCTTTCTGATTTGAATCAATATTGCCCAACAATTAAGATATCGCATTGGCCCAATCTCTCTAAGTCACTTAAAGGTGTTTGAGATTCATAGCTTTGTTCTTTGGGGTTTTAATCAAACAGTCAGCATCAAGAATTATATTATGAATCTCCACTTACGATCTGTTATTTCTCTTTGTCATTGTGATATGAGGTTTGTCTAACAAATCATGAAAAAACTATTCACACCTTCAAATAAAATGCAACAAGAACTTAGTAATTAATATCTCTTCTAAGGTTAATTAGTAATTGAGTGTATACATATTTTGTCAATCATATTTGTGCAAAAGGTTTTTCAAATTTAAGTCCAGTCTAAATACTTTGATAGCAAACAAAATTTCAAATTAACAATGTATCTAAGTTGTTATAACATATTATACATCTTATTTTTCAAGTTAGCTGGCTTGCCTATTATGAGCTGTTACTGATAATTACATTTTCAATTGACTTGACCATAGTATAAATTAAAAGAAAATATAGGATCAATATATATAGAAGGTACAATTTGATCGTTTACTAAGGTGCTCTCCGCCGGTTGTTGGAATGACACGAGTCGAGCACGGTCTCAATTCAGAAAGATGAAGGGCCCAAAAGTCTAAATGGGGTGGGGGGGGGGGGGGGGGGGTATAAATTTCCACTACTGGAGGCGAAAAAACAATTTGACATCTCAATGTGATACAACCCTTTCGATTGTAGTTGGGAAGAACGCTGAAGTCATCCAAACCGTCTAATGAAGATAAGATCGAGAGCAAAACACCAATGGCGCGCGAAATGCATGCGGAACTCTTTTTGTGATAATAACAAGTGTCAGCAAGTGCAATAATATGTGTAGTTCATGTTAGAAGGCAATGAAATGCATTAAGAATAGTACAATGCAGACAAGTTGTTTGCCTCTTTTCCATTCGTAGCAATACATTGTGCATGAATGAAAGATACATTTGTTCTGTTTGGTTTTTTCAGACCAAAGTGACAGTGAATGGTTCAAAATAATTTTCCCAAAAATGGGAAAATATAACCTAAATTTATCGCACATGCCTAATTCCTCCACCAACCCCTTGGACCTAGAGGGGGGGAGGGTGAGAACCAGCTACACCGTGGTCCGTCTAAAAGAGTTGCAGAGCTATATATAAGTTGCTAGAAAATTTTGGGAAATAAGTAGTGGAGATAAGGCTAACCGGCTAAAGAAATTACTCCATCCGTCTCAATTTACGTGGCACCTTTTTGAATTTCGAGATATAAATAAGTCATTTTTATAATGTTATTTTTCTATATTTTTTAAATACTTAGAATTGTCAATTATTGTGTTTTATAGTACTAGATATTTACTTAGTTTTCAAATATGTAATAAAAAACTTAAAGATTCTATACCTGAACTCACGATTAAAATTAAACTGTTTGACTCTCGAAATTAGAATTGTGTCAAAAAATTAAGATTTCATTTGCACTTTTTTCCCTATTTTATGCTGGTCTTTAATTTTTGTCCCTAATAACAAATAATTTTTCCGTAGATATAAGTTTATATTTTCACTTCATAATATCTCACAAGTTATGCCTCACACCCTTAAAGAACTTATGTCGCACTAGGCATAAGTTCGATTGTGAAGGACAAAGACCAACCCATTGAAGGACTGGGTATCTCTGGCCCATGTTATTTGGGTCACTAAACATATCATCCGAGACAAACAAAACTGGTCCAATAAATAAACTCAAACTGATCCAAATATAGCTTTCTTTCATTTCTTTCACTATATTTTTGCTTCTCTCCTTAGCTCCCTTTTTGGCGTCAATGGCGTTGGAAGCTTACACATCACAAAATACTGATAAAATACATACAGATGTTCTCTCACAAACTCGTATATATCGACAAAAAAATGGAGAAAATTTCATAAATAGCTATTATAACTTAGAGCGTAATTACAAAACATAGCTACAATTTGCATATTTGCGAAACGTAGCTACAATTGTTGTATCATATGGTTATCAACTACGCTAGCAAAAGAGCTCTATTTAGGCAACGGGTATCAACATATACTGTATCAGCTAACAACGGGCGAAAGAACTCTATCAGTGCATATTGTGTCAGCGCATGTGTGTATTGTGTATTTGCTACGAAATTCAAACTGTATACATTTCACAATTGTTTGAAACCATAGCTATGTATCGTAAATATAGTCTGAATGTTTGCCATGTCGCATAATTTTTCCAAAAATGAAATAACCCAAGGTTGTCGGTATCTTCGGTCCATCTTATTTGAGCTTATTAAAGACCCAAACTAAACTGGCCCAATACATATCCAAAACTCAAACTGGTCCAAATATAGCTGCTCTCTTTCATTTCTCTCACTGTATTTGCTTCTTCTCTTAGCTCCCTTTTTGTTGTAAATGGCGTTGGAAGCTTACACATCACAAAATACTGATAAAATCCATTCAGATGTTCTCTCATAAACTCGTATATCTTGACAAAAAAAAATTGAGAAAAAATCATAAATAGCTATTATAAACTTAGAGCGTAGTTACGAAATATAGCTAAAATTTGC
Organism: Lycium ferocissimum; assembly: GCF_029784015.1. NCBI lineage: Eukaryota > Viridiplantae > Streptophyta > Magnoliopsida > Solanales > Solanaceae > Lycium > Lycium ferocissimum. The sequence continues at coordinate 40,685,655 of NC_081350.1, read as the reverse complement.
ATTTTTATGAAACGTAGCTACAATTGCTGTATTAGACGGGTATAAATTGTATAAGCGATAGCGGGTATCAGCAGTATCAGCGCATATCGTATCTGCTAAAAACGCGTGAAAGAACTCAATCAGTACGCATATGCATTGTGTACTTGCTACAAAACACAAAAATGTAGGTATGTTTCGTAATTTTTTGAAATTATAGCTATGTATCGTAAAATGCAGTCTAAATGTTTGTAATTTTTCCAAAAATGAAAATAACCCAAGGTTGTCAGTATCTTTGGCCCATTTTGTTTGGGCTTCTAAATATAATACAGGCCCAACTAAATTGGCCCAATACATATCCAAAACTCAAACTGGTCCAAATATAGCTCTCTTTCATTTCTCTCACTGTATTTGCTTCTTCTCTTAGCTCCCTTTTTGTTGTAAATGGCGTTAGAAGCTTACACATCACAAAATACTGATAATAAAATCCATACAGATGTTCTTTCACAAGCTCGTATATCTTGTTACAAGGTAAAAAAATTTCTCCATTTTTTATTCCTTAAGGTACAAATATGAACATTTTTATCAATCTTGATTAGAGGTGGAGCTAGTCCTGGGTGGTGGGGGTGGGTAGTGGGGGTTGGGGGATGGTTGTGGGGTGGTGGTTGGGTGGGTGGCAGAGCGTTGGGGTGGGGGTTGCGTGGGTGTGGGGTGGGGTGCTGGTTGTGGGGGTGGGTATCTTGATTAGAGGCTTAGCTATGCCTGGGTGGTAGGTGTGGGTAGTGGGGGGTGGGTGTGGGGTGGTGGGAGGTAGAGGGTTGGCGGTGGTGGTGGGATGGGTGGGTGGTGGGGTGGTGATGTTTTGAGTTTATATGTTCTAGATTCTTGAAAATGTAGCTTATTGGGTTATTAATGTTTTTATATATATTAAGTGGATTTTTAAACACTAATACAGTGTTTGAGGCAAAGCTATTGATCTTGATAGAGCTAATTGAAGTGATTTAATTGTTATTTGAAAGGAAACTGTTGTCTATCTTGCTGCAAGGTTCAATTTTTTCTCCATTTTTTAGTACAATTTTTATTCCTTAAGGTCCAAAATATGTACATTTTGATCAATCTTGACTAGACACGGAGCTAAGCTTTTGAGTTTATGGGTTTAAATTCTAAAAAATATAGCTTATTTGGTTATTAATAACATTTTTATTCATATTTTTAGATTTTTATTTTAAAAAGTATAGATTTTCCCCCAAAAAATGTACATTTTGATCAATCTTGTTCAGAAGCGGAGTTATGATTTTGAGTTTATGGGTTTTAAGTTATTGAAATGTGCTTACTAGGTTATTGTTAATATTTTAATACATATTGAGTGGATATTTAAACACAAATATAGAGTTTGAGCCAAAGCTATTGATCTTGATAAAGCTAATTGAAGTTATTGAATTGATATTTTAAAGGAAGTTGTTGTATATCTTGTTACAAGGTACAGTTTTTTATTCATTTTTTCGTACAATTTTTATTCCTTAAGGTCCAAAAAATGTACGTTTAAATCAATCTTGATCTAAGGCGGAACTAGGATTTTGAGTTTATGGTTCTAGATTCTAGAAAATTTAGCTTATTGGGTTATTGATTAGACTCCCTTCGTACCAGAATAAGTGTCGGTTTAGCTCATTTCACGCCCATTAAGAAAAATAATAGATACAAGGTGTTAGATGTTTCTTGAGAATTGAGCACTATTAAGAAAAAGTAGTTCTTTAATATAAGGATATAGTTGAAAACAATTACTACTTTTTTTTTTCTTGAATCCTAAAGTGATACTTACTTTGGGACAAGTTTCATTTGCTAAAGCGACACTTATTTTGGGACGGAGGGAGTAATTTTCATACATATTAAGTGGATTTTTAAACACAAACACAGAGTTTGAGCCAAAGTTATGATCTTGATAAAGCTAACTGAGGCTATTGAATTATATTTAAAGGCAAGAGATGCATTTTATTCATGCCTGGAGAAAGAATCGAGTAAGAAGCTTACAGAAATCGCGACAGTTGGGCTTTTATACCCTGTTGAATGCAAGAAATCCAGAGAGGAATATGTGAAGCAATGTCGACCCACTTGGGTAAGGTCACTAAAGTTTTAAACTTTACAAAAACGGGTTCTTTTTCTATCGTTTTTCCCTATGGATTCTGGGATTTTAGTTTTTTATTTTTTTTTATTGGTGTTTATTTTTTGTTTTTGGTATGTATAGGTTAAGCATTTTGATAGGCAATACTGTGCTAAGAAGAGGGTTCAGAGACTTTTGGATTAGTCAAGGAGAGGTATGCTTGTTACTTCCTTAACTTTATACTTTCATACCCTTTTGTTCATGTTGGGAGGTGCATATGCCTATTGCTATGTTTGATATAGGCTGTCCGATTTTCTAGATACCGAGTTCAAATTGGTAAAGTTTGCATTTTTATATTGTATGGGCAACTCCCACTTCACTTTTAACATTTGCTGAAGTTAGTATAAATGAGCTCAGGGGAGGCATGGCCTGATGCAAGGTCCTCCACTTCCAACAATGAGGTTTGAGGTCCGAGTTACGTAGGGAGAAAAGCAGAAAAGTAACTGTTAGACTCCTGCGAATGTGTTGGATTTTGGGGCTGGGGGGTTGGCGGTGTGCGGTTCATATCAAAAAAGAAAAATAGTACGTACAAGTGTTAGTAGTCCCTCATCGGTGGTGATGGGTTTATTTGTTCTCCTTATATGGTCTTGAGCAATCCTCACCACATGAGCTAGCTTTTGGGTTGAATTAGGCTTAATATCCATTTTCTTATCATGGTATCATATTGGCCCACTCAATTGTAATTTCACCTGATGGGCCCCCATATTATCTTGTCCACGCTCCGGTTGCCGGGAGGGAGGGGAAGGGGGAGGGGGTGGGGGTGTTAGTAGCTTCTGGGGGTTGAGTAAGCCCAAGGTCCATTTCTTATCAACAAGCAACAAGTAAATTGTGTATTTGTAGTACCGGGGTTGAGTTAGGCCAAGGTTCATTTCTTATCAACAAGCAGCAAATAAATTGTGTACTTGTAGTTCTAGGGTTGAGTTAGGCCAAGATTCATTTCTTATCAACAAGCAACAAATAAATTGTGTATTTGTAGTTCTGAAATCTAGTTACTTTTGCATGGTTACTATCCTTATTTTGTTTCTAGTATACCTGTTAAATTTTCGTATTGAATGATTGATTGCAAATCTTGATTAGTGTGAGTTAGTTGCTTACTTGTCTCTCCTTTTCTCATTTCTTTTGAGGAGGGTGTAAAGAATGCCTTAAAGTTGTTTGGATCAATTTGGCTTTATTGGTGTGGGTTGAACTATTCTTGCAGGGGTTTAAAGCTTGGCCTTTAAGGAAGAGGCTAGTGCATAACTACTCATTCTCGTGGTAAACTTGTTGGCTGATTCTTGCTTTGAACGTTCAGAACTTCCATATATAAGAACAGGAGTTACTAAACATGCTGAATTACTTGGGATCATCCATTTGAGTGGCCTTCTTCTTTTCATATTAATGGCTTGTCCAACTCGAGTCTAGAAGATCCCGAGACTGTATTTTACTTGCAGAGTGAAAATAAATGTAATGTGGAGTCTCTGTCTTGCCTTCAGAATAGGAGTTTAACTTTGATAACTATACGATTTCTTGAGATGAAGTATTTTTCTGCTTCTCTTTTCAGTTTAGCATACAGAATGGCGTATATTTTGATTAGGACTTTTATTCTTTTGTTTATGTTCTTATATTGTCAAATTGTGGGACATTTAATACAACCAGTATCGCAGATCAAAGTTGAACATGTTTACATGCTGTCAAAATGCCACTATGATGGTAGTTGAGTGATTTATAACAAGTGAAACCATTTCGCTGTTGTGTGATTGAATGAGAACCTAAAAGGGAGCAAATGCTGTACCAGTAGATATTGTTAAATAGATTGCATAGGTAGTGATATAAATTAAATTAGTGCTCCGCGAGACTTATAAATAAGGTATCTCTTACTATTAATTCTGTTGCTGTATTTCGAGCATTAGTTTACCTAAGTCTTGATAATTTCACTAGTTGAATCCAATTCTGAACTTGTGGACTATCTTTGAGACTAGTTTATAGTTATATTGCCTGACGCGGTGAGGACTCGAGAAGGCTTTGAAAATGGTATATGTGGCTATGTAGAAAAATACCTCAGGTTAGTGTTGACGTAGTGAAGAATGGCAAAAAATTTATCCTTAATGAAGCACTTGAATGGTGGATATGTATTTTAAAAGAGTTACTTGACTGTTATTTTGTTCGACTGAAACAAAAGAATAGGAACTTCAATGGCTACTAAGAGGTAGATTAACACACTTAACTAATGAAAATGATTTGGTAGACCTGGCTAGTCATAGGGCTACTTTTAGGCTATGATGCTTGGATCCTTGAAAAGTTAATTTATTTTTTGAAGATCCGAAACATGTGCAGCGACATCAGTATTTTCAGGATATGAGTAACACAGCTTTTAGGTACTCGTGCGTAAAGTATAGAAGCAATTGAGCCATGAGTTACTAAATTGCTTTGTTTTGGATTACTTAGTTTCTATCTTTGCTGTGTGTTTTGCAGGCGCATATCACTGCGAACCATATTTTTCTATCAACACAGGAATGATCAAGAGCTTTCTCAAATTACTGTTTTCCTCTTGTTGTATTTAGGAAAATCTAGTTTAAATCCCCCAATAAATAGCTTTCTACAGTTTATATTTGTTTACTAATAAGAGCACTCTTTGGTTCTTATGAATGGCCTCTTTATAGCGTACTTAGAACATATATTAAGAAGTAACCATTGGCAGCAAGCTAACTTTAGCTTTCTCCTGCATTGTTGGGGATTTTGTAGTTATCGATGTTGCTCAGATCCTCCATAAATGCCGCCACACTTGTGTCGGATCCTCCAAAAATGAATAACTTTTGGAGGATTCGAAGCACACATGGCTGGATCTTTTTAAGGATCCGAGTAACATAGGTTCTGATGATGAAACTAGTTGTTCTAACAAGGCATCTGAAGATGAAGATTTTTGCTCGGAGATGTCTTCTTTCTCTATGTACTTCTGCTGATATCAACACCCACTATTTGTCAGTGTTACTAGCATTTTTGCTCCACAGTAGTTTTAACTTCTGTTTCATTTTGTCCTGTGACATTATATAAATATGTCAATCTTCTTGACAATTGGGAAGCTACTTCTGCTGAAAATGTTGGGTAATATCATGTGCAATTGTTTTTCTTAGCTCTTAGCTAACTTTGGTGCAGTTGTTGGTGTCTTGGTGAATAGCATTGTGTCATGTCTCAACACCAATTTGTTTCATTCAATGGTTTGCAGATAGGTGGCCAACTTCTAGTTACTTTGTGTTTTCCAAATATGGAGGGAATCACATCATTATATTAGTTTTTCTTTCAATATGTTTAATGCAAACAGCCGAATATACTAGTAGGAAATGTAATAGGTACGGGTCTAAATAGAGCGATATGGTTTAGTGAGGATTCATACAACCAATATTACTGGGTTAAGATTGAGGCATAGCAGTTGATGTTGCATGTTTATTATATTGTAATAGAAGGCTAAGATCAGCTAAGAATTCACTAATCCATACAATGTAAAAGGATGGACAAAACACTTGATTGGGGAAAGACAACGTAACCAATCATATCTTTGTCTCCATTTAATTTCTTTAGAATCTGCGGGTCTGATACTTTTGTACGCACAAGTAATACTGTAAATACAAAGGTATAGCCTAACGATTAATGAAGTGAGGGAAAAATCATGAGTAAAATATTAACCAACGTTCAAGTTCAATAGAGACGAAAAGACGCTAACTGATTTCTTTCTGATGTCGCACTTGGCTAGAGCTATTAGGTACGTGTGCTAGTAGGAGGAGGTATATGTAATTGCTTGAATAACAAAGGTGCATGCGAGTTGGTTCGGTCATTACAGTTATTTGAAAGGAACTATATGAATAGAGTTACTAAGTTTACATGTGTTGGTGGGAAGGTAATAGTACTGGTCGAATAGTCGTGGTGTGCAAGCTAGCCTGATTATCACCAAGTTACATGTTTTGGTGGGGAGATAATAGGTACTGATTGAATAGTAGAGATGCATGCAAGTTGGTCTGGAAACCATTCTTATTTAAAAAGTTTTGGGTAGAGTTACTCGGTACATGTGCTGGTGGGAAGGTAATTGTATCGGCCGAATAGTCGCGGTGTGCAAGCTATCCCGTACATGTATTAGTAAGAGATAGTCGATGCCAACAAATAATTGAGCTACACAAAAGCTAATCAATTAAGGCTAACGGTCAACACGTTTTTCTTTTTCTAAGTACTTGTCCTAAATGCATCACTTAAGTCGTGGATAAGGACATTTCCTTTTTCACTTTTAGAACTCTAGTCCCATTTGCCCATTTGGACAATTCGATAATCTTCTTTTGCTTTCGTTGAATTTGTGTTCATAATGCTTCCAAATAGGATTTAAAAAAAAAAATAGTAAGACACTAATCAATGCCTACATGATAGTAATGGTCCAAATGAGTCATCTTTTAATCCTATTATATTAGGATTTTAGTTATATACACGGATTATGTAGTACGAAGATTATTTATGCTATCTTGTTATAACATGCTAGGAATCAAATTTTATCTCGTTACAGATCAATTTTATAGTAGAAATTTACCGTGAGTCCGGAGCCTAAAGGGCACTAAAATGCACAAAATAAACCAAAAGGGGTATAACGTGGAGGGGCCAACGTTATACCCCTTTTGGTATATTGTGGAATGGAGCACCCCTTTTGGTTTATTTTGTGCATTTTAGTGCCCTTTAGGCGGGCCAACGTTATACCCCCCAAAAAAATTTCAGCCTGTCAGACCAAAAAAAAATAAAAATTAATTAATTAATTTAAAAGTATAACGTGGACTGATCCGCGTTATACAAAATTTCTAATTTTGTATTATACAATCTTATTCATCTTCCCATTTCATTCTACACGACAAACATCATTCTAATAGAAGTCGTATATATTGTGTAACGTGGACGGATCCACGTTATACAAAATTTATTTTACACCCACCCCCCCAAACGTTTTACAAAAATAGTTTGTAAGACGTTGGCCAGATTTAAATCATATCCGGCTTTTTTTTAATAAAAAAAAAATTTCAGTAATTTTTAACTCAAACATACACCACAAGTCATATAATAATCAACTCAAACAAATATTTTAACTCATACAATAATTAAATATGTGTTATATATGCGAACATAAAAAAAAAATACTAAAATATAAGTTAAATAAACGTCACACATTAACTGAGTAGTAAATGTTAAATTACATACGTTATTAAACGGCACAAGGCATATTATATATTCTTGAAAGATTACATAAGGAAACAACGATCGTACAACTTCAGAAAAAACATAAGAACCAACAAGCAACAACAACTACTGATTTCTGTCGGGGCAGCGATTCTTGTTATGACCTATTTGCTTGCACGTACTACACTTCCTAGCCATGCGAGCAGGAGCTATATCCATTTCATTCCTCCTTCTAGTTGTACTCCACGCTTCTGAAGTTCGCTTGTGACCCAACGGTGAAAAATTTCCACTGTATGTTTGCTTGTAATACCTGCAACTGTAGTACTTGCTAACATAGGTCTTTGGTTGAATTCTGCGGATATCACAAAATTTAATGGCATGTGAACATGGCATATGGTAGTTTCTCCACTTCCCACACGAACACTTTTTCCCTTCGGCAGAGACTTTATGGATATTTCCGCTTTTACCTTCGTGTGCAAATGTCAGAATCTCAAAGACCCCTTCAGCTGTATTGTATTGCTTTATGTCAGTGTTCTTTAGGGACCTCTCCCAGTATTCATCAAACTTCTTTTCAACTGCGAGCGACCAAAACTTTTTATCCGCAATCAACAAATCAGCAAAGGTGCTTCTCTCAACAAACCGATCAACAAGATTTTTAAACGTATAACGGACCATGGCAGTAATGGGCAATCCACAAGCTTTCTTCAATAAACCTTTGTAAGACTCAGAGACATTCGTTGTCATAGCCCCCAGTTATGACCGTTATCCTTATTCAATGTCCATTTCTCCTTCAGGAGAGCTTTTAACCACAGATGCGCTGGAGGTGACAATCTTTTGATTTGTTCCATCCTCATTTTATACTTCTTCTTCTGGTGCTCTGTAGCCGCCAACCACATTAGCTTCTCAAGGTCACTGTTAAGGAACTTTTTATTAAAATTGCTTTTCAAATGCCGAACACAAAACCTATGGTGCGTGGATGGTGGTTGTAACCAATCATGTGTTTGGACACATTGCAAGATGCCCTGATGACGGTTAGAAATAAGTCCAATTCCTTGTCTCCCACAAACAATATGTCTCCACAACAACACAAGGAACCACGTCCAAGACTCAAAGCTCTCGTGTGCAACAATAGCATATGCAAGTGGAAAAATGTTATTGTTCGCATCAATTCAACAGAATTAACGAGTTTCATCTCATACTTACCCGTACGGATAGTGCGGTCTATTGAGATGACCGGCCCGCAATTTTTGAATCCATCGATGCTTGGTTTAGAAGCCGGAAAAGAAACTTGAAGATGTGTTCGCCTTGCATTGTAGTTGGTCGGTGCTCCCACTCAACAACGGTCCCAGCATTGAAATATTTTGCGATGCCATATATCGGGGCAATGTCTCTAAAGAGGTTTCAAAATCTCCAAATACCATTTCAATAGCTTTCTTACGCCCCTTTTGTGCTTTTCTATAACTAGGAGTAAACGTATGCAATCCTTTTATTTTTTCCTGAACTGGATTAATATTGATGTATGGATCGACCATAATATATGGTATCAACGTAGTAGCAATTAGGTGACTGTTCAAATTGGAATGATCCTTCCTGTAATCATCCGTGAGACAACTGTATTGGAGAACCGTTTTGCCTGCCTTCCACATACCACTTGAAATTTCTCTAAAACGGATCATCCACTCACATCCCAACATATGATGCTTGGAAATAACCCCCCAAGATTTAAATCTGGCCAACGTCTTGCAGACTATTTTTGTAAAAAGTTGTATGGGGGGGGGGGGGTAAAATATATATATATATATATATTGTATAGCGTGGACTGATCCACGTTATACAATATATATGACTCCTATTAGAATGATGTTTGTCGTGTAGAATGAAATGGAAAGATGAATAATTTTTTTTAAAATTAATTTTTAATGTAGAATGATGTTTAGAATGTTTAAATTAATTAATTTTTTTTTTTGGTCTGACGGGTGAAAATTGTTTTGGGGGTTTAACGTTGGCCCCTCCACGTTATACCCCTTTTGGTATATTGTGGAATGGAGCACCCCTTTTGGTTTATTTTGTGCATTTTAGTGCCCTTTAGGCCTCGGACTCGGGCTAATCATATAAGTGATCGGATTGTGTAATTCTTTTCCAGCAGTGTACAGATTTTAAACGCATTACATAAGGACAAAATTTCAAGGTTCATCGAACCATCTAGAAATAAATTTGAAAGAGAACTTTATATTAGAAAAATCTACATGTTTGGTATAGCTCTAGAAATAATAAACTGATGTTCTTTTATTGTTTTCTTTGCTTTATACTATAACCTATGCCAAAATGACGTGCTATCCTTACCTATTTGACCTAAGAAAACACAAGATAAAACTACTATAAAATAAAACTTTTAGGTGTTGACAAAGTTCAACGAGTTCCACTCTTTCACCAAAATATATTTTCTTAATTTGAGGAAAATCTATAAATACAAATGTTACATACTTTTAGTAGGAAGAGAGGGATATGTTTATGAAGGAGAATGACAAATTTTCTTATTTACTTTACGTCGGTAAGTTGTGGTATCTTGTAGATCTTCATTACCAACTTCTTAAGATAAAAAAACAAAGAATTCAATCGTGTCAAAGATAATTCTAATTATCAGATATCGAAAACGAAAATTTGAGTTAATAGGTAAAGGCCAGAAGTCTAATTTGACAATATCACTTGGACCATCTCTCAATTTTTTTTGTTTTCCGCCTACTATATTGAATTCACGTCGCATAAAACCCATAAAGGAAACAAAGTTTTCTACCCGAATTTGTTTCATACCTAAAGCTCGAGCCGTACCTTTAATTAAGGAGAGGGGTATCACTCAAAAATGCTTTTACCCTATGTTGCTTTTTTACTCTTTTTTTGTTTTATAATTATGGTGTCCGGGCAAACTTGTGCGGATCTCGACTAAATTCACGAGATACTGTCAACTCCTATCAACAATAGGTACGAGATAACTCTATCCACTAAGTCTAGAACAAATAAAAATAAATCATTTAGTATTTTTATCTATACTAAAATTTAAACCTGAAATCTCATGGTCCTCGACCGAGGAAAAAAACAAAAAGCAAAGTCCTTGGCTTCATTTTCTCCCAAAATGAAAAATGTCAACAAGATTCATTTTCACTGGCTATGACACGATCTGTTTTCTAGCTGTCTCTTCAAAAGCTAAAGGAGACCTCTTTCTTTAGATCTAGTCGTACTTTTTCAAAGGACCACCCAAAAGCTAGTATTATTTTGTTAACCAAATTATCAGGCTTAATCATTAAATAAGATATCACAAAGCATATGAATAGAATCTCCAAAAGTACTAAAGACAAACTAATTACACATTAAATAATTACTCCCTGCCTTCTCCAGATCCTGGATTTCTGCAGATTTGTTTATAATAATACTATCCTTTTAATTATTCTTATTTAATCAATTCGTCATCATTTCCCCTCATAATAACATCATTTACAACCTATTTTATTAGTAGGCTTCCAAAAAACAAATGACAGAATAGCTTGGGACCCTCTAAACTTATTGATTTTTATTCGGTGTATACTTAAACTATGCGTTAGTTTAATTACCCTCCTAAATTTGGTAATATAATAGTCTCGATCCCTAGACTCTGACAACCCCTTGACGTGTGACACACGCACTGCCACATGAATTATTTTGTCCATGTGGCATTTTTTAAGGATAAAATATATTTTTTTTACCTTTTTAAGTTCACTAATTATTTAGATCATCTTTTTCGGGCCAAATTTGTAAAAAAAGAACTTGAAACAACAATATTTTGACCATCCTTTTTTTTATTTGGCTAAAGATAATGATATTATAATCAAGTTATTTGTATATATTTGGCCAGGAAAAGAAGAAATACACAGTTAAAGCAAATAATCATTGTATCTCAAAAGAAATAAATAAAATATCAACCCAATATTTTAAGAATTTGACCCCAAAAAAATAATGCAGAGTTGAAATAAATAGTAATTGCATGAAAAGAAAAATACACAATTTTTTTTTTTTTTGTAGAAAATGCACCGTCTAAACTTCATTACTTTTGCTAAACCTTCTTTTTATTTGGCTAAAATAAATAGAGTTTCAACTAAGTTATTTAGATTTGGATCCAAAAAAAGAAAAAAATACATAGTTGAAATAAATAATCATTATATCTAAAAAGAAAAAAATGCAATTGGGATAAAATATGTAATGAATATTAAGAAAAACCAAAAAGAAACACAATTGGAAAAAAAAATCATTATATTGATTATATGGCGATTAATAGTTGAAAAGTACTCCACTTGGAAGCTGATTTTTCGATTTTTGACTCATCCACGCGCCTAAAAGAGAGTGTGTTCACGCTCTTTGCCACATCAGAGTCTAGGGGGGTCGAGACTATCATATTACCAAGTTCAGGGGGTAATTAAGCTAACGCATAGTTTAGGTGTACACCGAATAAAAATCGACAAATTCAGGAGGGTCCCAAGCTATTCTGCCAAAAAAAAAAAATCATAAAAATAAGTGAGACAAAAAGAAGATCGTAATTAAGAAGCCATATAATATGAAAGGAGACAGTGAGTCCGTAGTTTCTAGTGCAATTTCTGTTTTTAGCCTTAGTGTACTCAGGCCAAACTTTTTTTTAATAGTGGTAATATATAATTAAGAATATTTAACTTTTAATAAATTAAAATATTTACTTTTAATTTACTGGTGAATCTGTACAAATGATGAATTATTGTGCATGTGTATATGTTATTCAGAATTAAATAAACTTTAAAAAATCATAAAACTAAAATCAGAAGGAATAATTAAGAATCAGAAAAACAATTACTTTTCTGTTTTTTCCTTCTTCTTTTCATGTGATAAAGCCCTTATTTTAGAGGCCGTTGACAATTGGATTTTCCTTCTATTTCATTTTACATAATGCACTCTAACAGAATACTAAGTTTAAGAAAGAAATATTTTCATAATTTATATTCTAAACTATGAGCTGATTGCCCGTTAGGGATGATTTATAGATCATTAAATTTCCACAAATGAAATGACCCAACATCGTACGCAAAAAGAGATTGAGATGACGAAGTAAATGACACTTGATTCATGCACCTCCTTACTTAATATCGTAATGAAGTCCTCATCCCTGTCTTTAGAAGAGAAAGCTTTCATACTATTTTTGACTTGCATTTGTTAAGCATATAACATTTTATCAGTCGATTTGCAATTTCATCTCTGATGAAAAGTTGTCATAGATATGGTAAATAATTTCATTAAGAATAAAATAAAAATTCAAAATTATAAATTGCTTCTGAATAAAAAAAAAATTGGATAGACTAAAAATAGCACGTCATATAAATTGAAACGAAAGGAACACAAACTCAAACCCTGCCATTACTCATCGTGGCTGACTGGACGGTGGAAGCTGACAAGCTAGGAGAAGACGGCCCACCGTCGATCTCACCACCACCGTTGGCGGCGGGGCCTCCGCCACCGAGTAGTAGTAGACTGTTGGGTTTCATGGAGTGACACGTGGCGGTGGAAATAGCTGTGGCTAAAGAAATTGGCATTAGGCGCAAGCCTTTCCCTTAAAGATACTGCATGGCTGATCCCATATCTTCTTCATTTCATCTTACGTGATGCTTTTTAACTAAATTGTTTAGAAATTTAAGAAAAGAAATACTCTAAATAAATCATCAATATTGTATAATGATAAATCATTTCAAGAAAATAAAATAAAATTTTTAACATCAAATTGCTTTTAAATAGAAGAAGAATTTATCATTTTTTCAGACAGACTAAAAAGACGAGTCACACTGGGATAGCCCCACCACCCATTGCGACTGACTGGATGGTGGAAGCCAGCAAGCTAGGACAAATCGGCCCACCGCCAGTCTCACCACCACCGTCGATGGCGGCGGGGCCTCCGCCGAGTAGTAGTGGGTTGTTGGGTTTCATCGAGTGACACGTGGCGGTGGAAATAGTAGTGACTAAGGAGATTGGCATAAGGCACAAGCATGGCTGATGATCCCAAATCTTCTTCGTTTCATCTTACATGATGCTTTTTAACTAAACACGAAATTTAAGAAAAGAAATACTTTTGAAACGTATACTCTAAAATAAATCATCAATATTTGTATGATTATAAATCGTTTCATAAGAAAATAAAACCAAAAATTTAACATCAAATTGCTTTTAAATAAAAGAAGAATTTATCATTTTTTTTTTCCAAACAGGTCACATTGGGATAGAAGGACCAACTCAAGCCCCACCACCCATCGTGGCCGATTGGACGGTGGAAGCCGACAAGCTAGGAGAAGACGGCCCACCGCCAGTCTCACCACCACCATTGGTGGCCGGCCCTCCGCCACCGAGTAGTAGTGGGTTGTTGGGTTTCATGGAGTGACACGTGGCAGTGGAAATAGCTGTGGCTAAGGAAATTGGCATAAGGCACAAGCCTTTTCCTTGAAGATATTGCATGGCTGATCCCATATCTTCTTCCATCAGCTTTGCAACCTGGTGCTCCGTCATTGTCATGGAGGTGTCATTGTTTGACAACGATGTCGTTCCGTTACTCCCCCGACCTCCATTTCCTTGTACACAATCACCTCCTCCCTGCAAAATCAAATTAATTAGTACTATTTCCTTAAACAAGTAATTTCACTATTTCATTACTTATATATTATTCCATTCGTCTCAATTTAAGTGTCTTACCATTACCATTCGTCTCAAGATTTAAATGATATTTTTACTTTCTTCTTTTTTAGGACCCGTAAAAAAAAAGTGTCTCTTTTTATATTTAGTAGGTTGACAATTCATACATCCTACATGACAAGTTTATAACAACAAGATTTAAATGATATTTTAGTACATTATACACTTCTTTAGTTTAGGACCACAAGATTCAAAAATCTCTCTTAATTTCTTAAAACTCTTTGCCTAATCAAACTAAGACACTTAAATTGGGATGGCGGAGGGAGTATTGTGACTGTTTACAACTTAAGGAAAAGTAGGCATATATTTTTTTTAGAATTTTGCGAAAACTTTCTTAAACATGTCAAGATATTTTTAAGGTAATAAATAAGAACATGCATGTTATTAGTTTTAATGCAAATATTTTATTGTTTCGACTACATTTTGGATGGGCTTAAAAACGGCATATGATCTTATAGGCCTTGATAGCTTTTATTTTTTTAGATAAGCTAAGCTATTCCAATTGCCTTTATGATCTTTTATGGCATTTACTATTCTTAAATTATTTTTTTAGCATATTTTTAAGCACAAAATGTCTTTAAGTCTTGGGTTTTCCAAATTAAAACACTCAAAAAAAATTTTGAGAAAACAGCTTATAATTTACTTATAAGCCAATCCAAACGGACTCTAAGATTACTCCTAAAGAACGTGGTGAGATGATTGGAGGCGGATTCATTAGTGCAATTCTTACTATGTATATAAGATTTGAACAAAAATTGTTAAATTCACGTGAACATATAACTATTACTACTATAGATCCAATGTCTTGCTAAATAGATAACCACTATTAATCAAAGATTTCGAGCCATTATATCTCTCAATGTAAAAGAGTTTGAGAAATGTGCTAAGTAAAATAAAGAGAAACTTTCTAATAGGAAGCTACTTCCCCATTTGAGGGATTCTACATAACGCAATTTTGAATTAATCGAATTGGTAAGTAAGAATACCGGTTGATTATGTTAGAAAAATAATATTTTCTATTTAATATCTCAAAAATAATATATTCTTTATTTTCTTAATATTTATTTTGTTTTAATGTCAAATATTTTATTGTTCAAAACGTTTCTGACTACATTTAATTAGCCTTAATAGCTTAGCTTTTATTATGAGAAATGTTTACTGTTGTCATATGTTAGTATTTTGACAAAGGCATATGATCATATTGAATAGGCCTTCAATGGCTTTTATTTTTGATACGTTTTAAGTCTTCAAACGTTCGGATTTTTGCTATTCATTTGACCAATTGCCTTTATGATCTTTTATGGCATTTACTATTCTTAAATCTTTGTACGGTAGATGATTAGAAGTTAGCTATATAATAATATATAATATAACATTATGGGTTGATCTTTTGGAGCGGGAAAACCGGAGAAAAATATACTCCTCCTCATTTTGTAGTCTTGGGTTTTCTATGAGAGATATAAACATATTTTTCCTTGTAGAAAAGAGATACATCAAGAAAAGTTCTTCCTCCCATATTTTTGTGTCTTTGGGTTTTATTTTGAGATAAATCTTTGTTAGATTACGGCTCCTAGTTTTGTACTAGAAGAGCTTGTTGAATCTGGGGGATACACGCATACCGGGTGAAATATCCTTAAGGACGATCTTGCCATCGGCATGCCTCGAAGTTAGCTATATAATATATAATAAACTATGAAAAATTCTCTACAATTGTTCGTGATCAAGCATTTTCCCCAAGTGTAAAAGAAGTTCCTACAAGTGTTCGTGATGAAGAAAAGTCCCTACACATGTTCGTGATGAAGAAAAGTCCCTACACGTGTTCGTGATGAAGTATTTTCCGTAAGATTTCCAACAGATTATATCAAAAAATTGCTATTGCTTTCTAAATTAAAAGTTTAAGAATAATAATTCGAAAGCTTTTAGCTTGGAGGTGAAAAATGGAGTGGGCAGAGGAAAAAAAGCTGAGCACGCGTGGTGCTTTTTGTGAATGTCACATTCTGCTGACAGAGAACTTGAGAGGAACAGATTAGAGGTATTTTGTCTGTTCAAGAATTATTCCCATGCTTTCTCTACTGATCAAAGTACTATGCTATTTTCATCTCCTGTTGAGTTTTCTTTAAATGGAAAGCCTAAATAGGTATATTCCTCATAGCAATAGGCATAGGCACAGGGCATTAATTCTATTTCCTACTTTTCCCTTTATTGTACTCCATGTGAGTGAGTGTTTAGTCAAGTACAATAAAAGAATAACCATTTGAAAGTACAGCAAGTGACTCGTAATTTGATAGGGAGTCAGTTATCTGCACAATTTACCGAGCTAGATTTGGCATCACCTCGTATTAGGCATTAGGATCGTAACTAATTCGAATTTTGTGTTGTCTAAGATCCATTAAAAGGGGAATATTTTTTACGACGGTTTTCATATTTAATGCTCGAATTTGAGGCTTCTAGACTTTGATTAAGGTGGAGGAATTTTATGAATTTCACTTCAATTCTTTGTGGTGGCATAATTGTCATAATCAGCTTATGATATAACATTGCGTGGACATATTAATGACTGTAATTTCAACTAAGGTAGGATGTGGTACCTCAGAGGACCTATCTGCAACTAGGGGAGCAACAGCTGCAGCACCTCCCAATCTGCTCATACTCAGAACCTAATTAACACATAGAAGAAGAATAAATGAAGAAAAGCACAAACACTATGAAGTTATAGTCTTATAGAAATGGCCAAGAAGAAATCTATTAATCCCTTTGTCTCAATTTATGTGTCTTACTTTGACTGGACATAGAGTATAAGCAAGTAACATTCTTTTTACAAAATAATAATGGTGTGTTTGGTATGGAGGATTTCATTTTTTTCATATCTGATTGGTCAAAATCAAGAAAATGACTTTCTTAATGAAAGATGGAAAACAAAGTTTCATAAATGTCATCTGCAAGCTCTTTATCCTCTTCACCACCAATGCACCCAACCCCCAACTCTTGACCAACCCACCCTTCGATCTTCCACTTCATAATATTTTCTTAGATTACATATAAATGTTTTTGAGGTAATATTCTTTTTGTTTACTTACCAAATAATAAAAAATAAATAAGAACACCATTTATTTTTCAGAGAAATATGTTTTAGGATAATATATTTCCTTCAAACCAAATACACCCTAAAATAAAAGTAATATGTACAATAAAAATTGAAACATAAGAAGTATTTCCCCCCGTCCCATATTACTTGTTCATTTTCTCCTTTACACGCCCCTTAATAAATCATAAATGAAAGGTGGATTTTTATTACCCTATCTCTATCCCTCTCTAATAAATTGCACTCTAATCATTATTGATTATTTTCAAGTACAGTTAATGCTAACGGGTTGCCCTTCCCCGGATCCCGCACATAGCGGGAGCTTAGTGCATCGGGCTGTCCATTTTTTTTAAAGTTAATGCTAACGGTAAGATGGAAAGGATGTAATTAATTCTACCTTGATGTTGTAAATTGACAACTAATTTGGGACAAATATCTTTAATAGTATGGACAAATAATATGGAACGGAGGGAGTACTATACCAGAAACACATATTCACACACCAAGTTGGAAACAATTATTACTACTACTACATTTTCCATCCCAATTTTGTCATCTGGGAATCATCTATTTCCAATTTTTAAGTCCAAGAACAATAAATGTGGAAACAGAAGAAAGAGAGAGAGTGTACTTTGACTTGGAGCTGGAGGAACCTGACATAGTCGATGATCTCATCTAACATTGATGCCTTGTCTGTCTGTCATTCCATAACACACCATCACGTTAGTTCCCCATTTATCTCGCTCATTTTGCAATAATACAATAATTTACATAATAAATTGATTGTGGCAATGTCATAAAGGCAGAATAATTAGAGTGTAGTATTTAAAATTCATAATCTAGAATTTACTCTGGCAGAATACAATTTGCTCTCACATGCTGACTTAGACAAACAGGAGACACACACACACTTTGAGTTCGAATAAAATTTACTCACATATATATAGTTGAAAAACAACAATTTCCAAATTTATACTACTAAGTTTACACAAATCTTCACTAAAGAATCGAAGAAAAAGTAATAATGTCTTGACTTAAAATTATGAATCAATCTTGATTTGGCTTGTAACATCAATATTTTTGTTTTCACTTACAACAAACTAGTATTATTCACATACTTACAACAAACTAGTATTATTCACGTAAAAAACGTTAGTGAAATATAATCTACAAACACTAAAACATGAAAGAAAGATAAAGTACTTATAAAAACTAATTGGTCCTTTCGTAACATGCATACATTAAATAAATGTTGAATTATGCCTAAATGAATGAGTAATAGCGGATTATGATCCCATCAAGTAGTACTTGTTTTTTATCAGGACACGTGTCTCCATCTGATCTCCATTTGGCAAGTGGGACGATAATTTTGGAATGACACGTGCCCACCAAAGCAAACACTAGACACAGAGCAGCTAAAATACTATAGTAGCAGTAATCCGATTTATTGAGCTAATTCTATACAAATAATTTGGATTAAATCGAGTACATTTGTTATATACTTCCTGTCTCCTTTTATGAAGACGTTATTATTTGGAGTCAAATAGTTTTTTATTGTAAATTTTCAGACTAGTTTTAAAAAATGTTTCCCACTTGTAGCCTGCGAGATTACACGTGATATGTTGTTGTTATTATTTTTATTTTTAAATAGTGTTAAATATTAAATATGTTCGGTCATAATACTTTTAGAGTAATTTTTAAATATGAGTACATATAAATTCTATTTCAAAAAAATTGAAGAATTTATACACAATATTCACATAAGAAATTAGGTATTTTAATCTTCGTACTCCATACTAACTCACTTATATTGAGCAAAAGTAACACTTCTTCCGTCTCAATTTATGTGAATTTGTTTGACTGAAGATAAAATTTAAGACAAAAGGGATAATTCTTTAAATTTGTGATCTAAAATAAGCCAAAAAAATTTATGCGACTATAAGTATACTAACTAAGAGTAAAAATGAGAAGTAAGTTAAAATGTTACTACTAAATATAAAACGATGTCATTCTTTTTGAGATCGACTAAAAAGAAAAGAGTATCACGTAGATTGGGATGACAAAAACTGTATTTATACGATTTTTAAAACGTACTCCAAATATTTTATCTAAAAAAATCTTAAAGGAATCGAGATGAAATATTAAAAATGAAGAGAATAATTTTAATTTATGTTATTAGGAGTGAGAAATTACCTTATTGGCATTGGGTACCAACTCCTGCAACGACTTCATTCTCTCTGCAATTCTCTCTCTCCGCAACTGCTCACATCCAATTTCGGAACACAACAAAACAAATCAGAAAAAACCACAAAATTCGGCATCAAATTCTAACTAACTCATCACAACAAAACAAAAATCAAAACAACAAATATCCCATAAAAATAAAATATTAAAAAAATTCAAAATAAAAATAATTGCAACAACCGCAGAAGAATTGAAATTAGCTATGAATTTTGTCATTAATCTGTCACTAAATAACTTGCCTAATATAATTTTCTGATAGTTTGTCGCTACTTCAATGCTAAATAGGATTAACAAACATATTTTTCAGCTTAGCTACTCCCTATGTCCCAATTTATGTGACATTTTTCGCTTCCTGAGATTCAAACTCATACTCACGAGCCTTTGACCAATTTTGACGATGCATTTTTTTACCATATTGATATGAGAAAAGTTGCACCTTATAGAACTTTTCATGTGCTTTCAAATATATAAATTTTAATATTAAAATAGTGAGTTAATCTAATTCAATTTTAGCCTCAAAGTCTAATCAAATTACTCTCGAAAAGCGAAAAGTGTCATATAGATTGGGACGGAAGGAAAATAAATTTTATCATTAATCTGTCACTAAATGACTATCAGCTAATATGATTCATTGATAATTGGTCGCTACTCCATAGCTAAATAGGATTAACAAACAATTTTTTTCAGTTTAGCTATAAAATTTGTCAGTCGCTAAGTACGTACTCTTTCAGCAATGCTGTGAGGATCAGTTGCTTGTCCTCTTCGAGCCCTAACTTTCTGTTGCTTTGGCCCAGCTGAACCACTCGCCGCCGGCGTTTGATTCATCGTCGAAGATGCTGGAGCTCCAAAACTCTGCGCCAAATTTTTAAAAACTACATAATAAATATTATAAATCACAATAATTAACGTCTTAAAATATATTCAAAAGACATATGAAGAAATTCTGGTTAAAGGAAAACTTGATTATAAGTCAACGTTGACTCTCAAAATTCCAACTATGCAACATAAATTGCGACCGAGGGAGTATGAGTTAGTGCCTGTATCTAAATGTATATATATGAGGAGAGTTGATTTCGATAAATTAGCGAAAAGAATTAGTATACAATAGTTGATCTATGTAATTGATTGAAATATACAGACCTGAGAATGGTGAAACTGCTGAGATTGATTAGAGGTTTGACCAAGAGATCCAGCGAATCCATTGAAAAGAGCTTGAACTGAAATGTCATTTCCCTGTAATTAATTAATTCGTCAGTAATCTACTAATTATAATTATAAACATGATTAAACTATCACTCTATTGAATTTTTGGTACTACATGAAACTCACCAGATTTGCCTGTAATTTACTCATCATTAATCTACTACTTCATCTGTACTAATTTATGTGGCGCTTTTCGCTAATCGAAAGTCAAGTTAACTAAACTTTGAAACTAAATTAGATTAGATCAACTTAATATTTTAAAACTAAAATTTAGATATTCAAAAACTATAGGATTAGTACCATAATTTGCAACATTTTTCATGTCAATATAATGAAAAAATAGTTGGTCAAAATTTACACAGATTGAAAAAACGAAAAAAGTGTCACATAAATTAGGACACAGTGCGTATAACTCAGGCAATTAAACAATTAAATCACTCTAGTACACTGAATTTATATATGAAACTGACCGGATTTAAAGCATCATCATTTTGGTCACCATTAGCAGCAAGTCCTGTAGACATGAAAAGCTGTTGTTGAAGCATTAATGCTTTAGCAGCAGCAGCACCATTACCAGTGATCTGATGTTGTCTGAGTTTTGAAGCTAAGAGAGTTGACTGTTGTTCCTCGAAATTATACGGTGTTTGAGCGTCACCTGAGGAGATCATATCAGGCCATGGAGAAGAAGAAGTAGGAACTGAACTGAGAATTTGTTGAAGAAAATCATCAGTTTCTCCACTGTTTTGAAATGAGTTCATTGCTTCCATTTTTTGTTAAAGAGTTTGGTGGTGGAATGTTGTTTATATAGGTTGGTTATATAGAAGAAATTGCATCCTTCAAATGAACTGTTATTTGATTTTTCGCTCTTCAAAATTGAACTTAATTATGCTTAGGACCCGTTTGGCCATAAGAATTATTTGCTTTTTTCCGAAATTTTTTTTTTTCACTTTTTTCAAAAGTTAGTGTTTGGCTATGAAAATTCTAAATACACTTTTTTTTTTTTTAAAAAGTTTTTCACCTTTTTACAACCAAAACAAGTACATTTCAACAAAAAAATAACTATGGCCAAACACAACTCCAACTCTAAAATTCCAAAAAAAAGTGAAAAAGTTTTTGGTTTCTATGGCCAAACGCCTACTTAGTGCCTAGTGGACATATGTTTTTTTAAGGGTGTGAGAGATAATTTGTGGAGTATTATGATGTGAAATATAAATTTATGCCCCACAAAAAAAGTTAGTTTGATATAAGGGGCAAAAGTTAAGGATCAACACAAAATTGGGACAAAAGTGCAAATGAACCTAATGAAGAAATTGCACGAATTGTCCTTCAAATGGGCTGTCGCAAAATTTATAGTTCTTTCCGTTTTAATTTGTTTGTTTTGATTACTGTATGGAAAGTCAAAGAATATTTTTCTTGATTATAATTTTTTCAAATATTTTTAAATATTTTGAGTTGTTAATTATTATGACTTATTAATATTATTAGTTTTTATGTAATTTCTAAATCGTCATTTTCTCCAGTGTTTTGAAATGAGTTCATTGCTTCTTGCATTTTTTGTGTGTTTTCTGTTAATGATGTGAACAACCTGTTAAGAGTTTGGTGGTGGAATGTTGTTTATATAGGTTGTTTTATATGTACCTCCTGGCCTAACCACCTCAACCCCTCGGTAAAATTTATGAGTCATTTTTTGAATTAATAATTGAAAAATAGTTATATTAACTTACATAAATGAAGTTATATAAGGTTATAATTTATATCAAACGAATTCAATATATCATTATTAAGTGAATTAATGAGGTGAACTTAGTAAACCATGGTTAAGAAATAGAAGTGTAGTGGCGGATCCAAAATTTTGAAGTTTAGGGTGCACCAAAATTTTGTATAAGTCATATTGTTTTAATACGTCGGTGTAATAAGTCAGTTAAATAAATTTATATTGCATTAACTCGCTTTGAATTCCTAAGGATTGAATAAATATATATAATTGTGTAAATACTATAGTTAAGTTTTTACTGAGTTTCGAATATTTTAGAATTTCACCGATAATATTTGAAACTCTACAAAAGTAACTATTTTTCAAAGTTAAAAGGCTGAAAAGTAGCCAATAAACACTTCCCATTCCTCAAGGTCCCAAACTCTATCATTAAACAAACAGATTCTCATATTTTAAGGTAGAATAAAGAAAGTTTTATCCATTTACTGCGTAACCAATATAGGTTTAAGTTATACTTTAGTGTAAATGAGACTATTACCCTGATTTCTCAACATGGTGGTTTAAATTGTTTTTCGATTCAACTTCTTCTTCTTCTTCTTCTTCTTCTTCTTTTTTTTTTTTTTTTTTTTTTTTTTTTTTTTTTTTTTTTTTTTTTAAGTTTCTAGCTTGAAATGTGGTGCTTTATATTGAGGCAGTCATGTCTATGATGGTTCAATTTATATTACTATAAAAAATTGTCTTAATACATCATCAACCCGTTAAATTTATCAGGATATTCCATTCAGACACTCGAACTAAGTCATGTGTCAATTGAAGACCTCAACTCCGTCATGTTTCAATTAAAGACCTCAACTCCTAATAAAGTGTTTTAATTAGACATTTTCAGTTCATATTTAATTTTTTTTTCTTTTGTATGTGTTCTCATTTGTTTATTTGTCAGTTAAGTTAACCATATAAAATATGTCATTTTCTTTAATGATATGCATTCGCCTCAATAAGCTATAAAACCCCAGGCATTTTTTACTTGAGGCTGATGCGTGTAATTAAAGCAGATATCATATTTTATGTGTTAACTTAATTGTCTAATAGACGAATAAAAATACGCGCAAATTTTATTTCAAAATGTGAACATCGAAAGTATCTAATTGAAACACTTTATCAAGAGTTGAGTTGTTCAATTTGAAGAAGATTTAGTTTGAGTTTCTAAATGAAATATCTTAGAAAATTTATGGGGCATGCTATGTATTAAGCCTTAAAAATTCCGTGATAGCTAAAGTATTGGCAACTCAGATTATTGTGAAAATATGGATGAAGAAAGATACAAATTTTATCAAATTCAACAACAATGCGTCAAATACTCAATAGAAGAATTTCTTTCTTCGAATGTGAATACAATTTGCATCATCTAGCTGATATAAATGATTGTAAAACTAACATAGGAGTATGATTAATACATCTTTACTTAAGTAAGTTCTCTTATATAAAGATAATAATAGTAACTAAGAGATCATAATTCAACTAGCAATATCATGAGTTTGAGTACTAATTATTCACTTCTTGATCATTAATATATATTGTCGAATGATTCGTCCATTTATAATCATAGCAATATGATAACAAGAAAAAGTTGGTAACCTATATTTCATTTTGAACTTAGAAAAAGTTGGTAACCTATATTTCATTTTGAACTTCCAATATTGTTGAACGAAATTGAATTGTGGTAGAAAAATAGAAAATGTAATTAAGGACTAACCAAAATAAGTTATAATTTGGAGAGAAGTGCGTTGCTCAGATTTGGTCGGCCAGTTTCATTAATATGTCTTTCTACCTTTTTTATACTCGATATTTATATTAAATTATATTTACTTTGTTATAATGAAATCAAAGTTAAGGTTATATCTATTAACTATAAGTAAGTTTAATAAATACTCGTGGAAGACTATGAATTATTATACTATCAATCCTCTCTATAACAACATTTCACTATAACAATCAAGTTTTCTTTGTAACCGACTCTCATATTATGTTATATTATCTGTTCTCTATAACAACATCTCGATATAGCAACTAAAAATTTTCGAACAAACAACGTCAATATAAATATATTGATTATTGGTTTATGTCCATAAAAAAGTTATGTAACTGGAAATATCTCATACAAGACTTCTACCTTTTGTAACTTATTACTCAGGCGGGAGATTGGAGAATATTGCTTAACCAGAGGTTTCAGATTCGAATTTTAGGTATGAAAAAGATTTTGGTAAAGAGGGCCTTACGCAGCGCGAATTTCAATTAATCTGGACCGTAACGCGGATACTGAACACCGTCTACTTCACACTGTCACTTATTATTCAGTTTTTTTTTTTTTTTTGGAGGGGGTGGCGCAAAATAAAAATGATAAACACGTACCTATGATTCTCTTCTAGTGTCTAAGCTCTCATTGTTCATACAATGAACATTGCCCTATGTACAAAAACATGAAGTAATAAGAACCAAATCAAGAGTTAATAGAATCTTGATTTTGTGCTGGTGCTGGTCTTTATACAATTAAATATATTTTTTAAATATACAATATTGAGTTAACTCTTGACGACTTTTTTGAATTGAAGACATAAAATAACTTTTCCAACTATTTTATCTTAACTTCTTGTTCTCTTGTCGGCCTGCATACAAACAGATTTTTGATCCCAATGAAGTTGATGCTCCAAATTCCATTAAGATAATTTTGATGAAATTGAAATTCCGGTTGTCTTTGACTGAAAAACTTAAATCACGATCTTGTAGAGGAAAAATTCGTGACGTTCGTGTATGGTATTGTTGGGAGGTGACACGTGGAGGACAAAGACAGATTGGACATGACTCAGCAAAGACGATGCCAGTCTCAATGCCTCAACACAACCCCGGAGTTGTGAGGCGAGCCTGTGTAGCTCCGGAGATACGTGACCTTATATATATATAATTTTGGCTGTTCAAGACAAGTCGAAATTGTAACCTTTCCAGATGACCCTATTCACTCCTGAAGACTCTCAACCACGTATGTAACATCTGAATCATGCAGATAATGATCATCAAGAGGGGTGTGCAATACGAAACATGTTACTTAGGGATTAATCTATATATAAAAAAACATCCTTATTGTACACTATTCGTGTATTGCAACATGTGAATATAAACATGTTTTAGTTTAGATTACTAAGCTCGTTTTCATGAACAGTTATTTATAATTATCTTTTAGGTGATCGAATAATATAAAAGTTCTCATACACTATCACTATATATAAATTAAACGCTTTTAACTATTGTATTATTATCCGAGAAGAGAAGCAAAGCGGTTTTCTTTACCTAAAAAAAATAAGTAGCAACTTGCAAAAGTGTAGGTATATCAGTATATGTCATCATCTTGTACCCATCACATATCTTAGTAACTGCCTTTCTTTTGTAACTATCGTTTGGTATCAAAATTACCTAAGTATTGGACTACTCTTGCCCCTCCTCACTAATAGAATTGCAGCTCAGATTTGATCAAGGTAAAAGATTACTTTTTTGACTGATATAAAGCTCCATCTCAGACAAACCCTCTCCCTTTCAAATTGGCCCTAAAGCCTCAAACTGCATGGCTTTGACCAATATTTTAAGTTGTATTCACCAAATTGCTATGAGAAAAATTATAATATAATACCTTTCATGTAGTTTTCAAATACATAAGTTTTAATTTTAAAATATTGAGTTAATCTAATCTAATTTAACTTCAAAGTTTAGTCATTAACTCTCAAAAAGAGAAAAAAAATCACATAAATTGAAACGGAGGGAGTAATATTTACAATTATATTTTAAATTATTAAATTGGGATAGCTATAACACGTTGGCTGTTCTTCTAGTCTAGACAAAGTTATAATGCTTTAAAGTTTTTTAGTATATGTTTCCCACTTGCTCGAAAAGATAAGAGGCAAAATGAAAACAAAAGTAGAAAATGAGAAAAGTATCAAGAGAATGCTATAGATAATTTCAAATAGTTCAAGAATTTTTAAACAAAAATAATGGGGTAGGGATGGCAAAAAGTAAAAGAGAACAAAGCTGTTTTTTTCCACAATAACCAATAAAATATTTTAGTCAACTCTTAGAACTTATAATTACTTTATTATTGTATTTTCTAGAGAAACTAACAGTGATTTAGAAATATAATAAGAAATTTAGAGTTTGTATAATGCGAGGTATCCACCATAAGAGAATAATACGGATTTTGAGGATGTTCGACTTGCTATAATAATTATAATCCATGAATTTCCTTTTCTTTTTTGTTCTTTTTTTTTTTTTTTTCTTTTTCCCAATTAGGTATCCGCTATGGTTTCTTGATATTTATTTTGGTTCCGACTGACCCAGATTCATGTCATGTAAGTCGCATTAAAGATGGAGCGCGTTCTATACCAGGAGTTCAGGATTGAAAATCAAAACCTTTGGTTAAGGGTAGAGAAAATTCTATTCATTTCACCAAAATTCGGCCATTGACATTTTTCCATAAGTTTATTTTCGTATCATAATATTCCATAAATTATGCTTCGCGTCCTTAAAGAATTTATGCCGCTATGCATAAGTTGAATTATGTTTCCATAATGTATTTTAATTTGGTAAGAAGCCTTAGACCAGACATAGAAGTAGGCATTAGGAGATGAACCTTTTTTTCATTGATCGATTTTTTCTTTCTTTTATCTTCTTGGTGATTATTATATAAAATCCTTAAAATAAGAAAAAGAGATTTAGGATTTGGTTTCTGCCTAACATACTGATTGGCCAATCATGTTTGGGATAAGTGCACTCCATGTCTGATTTTATTATTCTTTTTTTCTTAAAAAAACACATTGTTATCCCAATCCAACTGAACTAATTATGTTCGACAAAAAGTAGTCCTATAATGGAATAGGATTTTTGTATAAATTCCAATGGGGTTGGAAAATTTCATTCGAATTGTTCTTTATGTCAATCTTCGTCTTTCTTTATCGAAATTCGATCTCAATAGAATTGTTGCCACAGTCAAAGCCATCACGTATTTTTCCACTTTGGCAAGCAGGTTACTGAGTCCAAAAGCATGCGTATCATGTTAGCTTATTACATGTTTTTGCACGGATTGTCCTTTTTTTGGGGCGGTCTTTAATTTTTGTCCCTCAAATTAGTGGTCTTTAATTTTTGCCTTTCGTCTAATACTCAAGGTTTCGGCTCAAACCCATTCGGTCAAAAAAATCGCAAGGCGAGTATGGGTATGCAAGGCGTAATTTTGCCTTTCAAAATAAGCGCAAAACTTTCAACTCGCTTTTGCTGCATTTTGAATTTATGTTTTCTAAATGCTTGATGTTTATAAAATTGCAAGCAGTGATAGCTGTGCATGATGACGTAAATGGATCGATTGAAAAATCAAGCAGTGGCATGAATGAGTTGCCAACTTTCCACGCTGAAAATATGCAAAACAACATGAAAGTCATTTAGGCAGGCAAAATTCTGCCTGAATCATGCAAAACTCTGCCTTGCGAATTTTTTTAAAATTTTTGACTGAGTGGAGGTTCGAACCCGAAACCAAGGGGTCCTAACGAAGGGCAAAAGTTAAAGACCAACCCAAATAAGGGCATTCCTGCGAACTGCCCCTAATACCTCCATTTCGAAATAAGTGCTTTTTTTCATATACGCCTTAAGAAAACTACTAATTCCTAGAAAATAAGATGTATTTTTACTAACTTACCCTTAATAAATATCGAAAAAGATATAACTCTTTAGTAGTATGTAAAACTATGTAAAACTCTCCTTATTAAAAGAAGGGTAAAATTGGAAGAACATCATTAATGTTTTCTTGATTATGTAAAACACCACTTATGAAGCGAGTGCCGAGTATTATGTCTTGTAAAGCTCTTCACTTTCTTCTTCCTTTCCGATGCAAGATTCGTCTAAAGTGTTTATACACCCCTTCTTCAAAAATTTATCTAACTTAGAAAAAAAATTATCCTTATCTTTTAATCCGCCCTTCGTCGGTCCCCCCCCCCCCCACCCACCCACCCCACCCGGCCGCGTCACTTACGTGACGATTGTATGTTCTTGGTATACAATGGTGATCTCAAAATATAAAAATGAAAATGCAAGACTCAGTTGTCTTTAAGAAATTTAAAAATTTTGACTAAACAAAATTTATCTTTCGGAGACAATTAGCTCCCGGTTAGAACTTTTACCATTATCTTATGTGTGTATATTTAGTGCCATGGTCATTGGTGCATGGCATAAGCTGGGATATCCCAGCACTAATTTTGATATTAATTTTGTATCATGTTTGGTAAAAGATATAAATTTATACCTTCTACCAAATAGAGCATAAATGAAGCACAATCTTAAGGATGAGATATCCCACCTTATCCCATTAATCTTGGGATTATTTTATCCCATCTCTCAGATGAGATAAATTAATCCCAGGATTATAATTCCCGAGAGATGGGGTAAAATAATCCCAAGATTATAATCCGGAAATTATAATCCCGGAATAGTTTAGTCCGCGTACCAAATGACTTATGAGCTTGAAGTCTTTCACATTCACTGATCCATTCCTTTTTTAGGATTAGAGCTATAAATGTAGCATTAAAACCATTTTGAAAAATGCCTTCTTGGTGATAAAAAAATAAAAAAAATAATAAAAAAGATTCCCAGGATCTTCATGAATATTAATAATAAACCAACATTTTTTAAAGAATATTTAAAAATCCATGACAACCAGGAGAATACAAGTATTGACAACTTCTAAATTAAGTCTGCTAGTTTACAACAAAGAAAAAGCACATACTTCTGCATCTGTTATTGAGGCAATATCGCAATATTGTACATGAGAAAAAGAGGGTTATCTAGTTTTGAGATTCTGCTTCTTCCTTCCTCTCTATCAATTTGACAAAATTGCGAACTATTGTTTTGCCTTCACTTGTGATGATGCTTTCCGGATGGAATTGTACCCCCTGCATTAACCAAGCAAGAATAAGCGCACGTACACCGGATGTCGGTGCCCCGGTTAAAGTCACGCCCTAAGTTTTAAGTTTATAAATTTTAGCGCGTCTACCCACATCTGAACAACTTCAGACATGCTGTACAAAATGTTTGAGGTTTCATATGGCTGAAATTCAGGCAGAAAAAGTTGAGCACATATAGCTGAAGTTCAACCTTTTTTGCGTAAACTCTAGCCTAACGAAACTTCAAACATTTTGTCTACAGCATATCTGAAGTTGTTCCTTAGTAGGTAGACATGCACACACACACACACACAAAAAAAAAAAAAAGGTATAGATTAAATAGCGGTGTCAATAGGGTACCTCATGAAATTTTTACAGTTCAAGTACACAATTTTGTTCTCAACAAGAATAAGGTTGCAAATCCAAAGTACAATATGATACAACATACCTGTAACTTCCTTCTTTGTTAGTTTACATCACGGATACAAAATTTTCTATTTTGTCTCTCCACCAAGTCAAATAGACAGCTCAGAGCAATGAATCCATAGTGGGGCGATAACAACACTAATTTTGTTCATAAAGGATGGAGGTCTTTACCTGTATGTGTTTATAAACCTTGTGACGAGCAGCCATTACAAGACCATCTTCTGTCCATGCAGTTATCTCAAGTGCGTCTTTGGGGAAAGTGTCCTTGTCTATTACCAGGCTGTGGTATCTACCAGCTGTGAATGGCCTGAAATGAGAAAAGTAATACCAAGATGTCAGCATAAATTAGACAAAGTTTTACCTATTTTAAGATAGTAGAAGGGGCGCTGATATTCCAAAGATTTGTTAGATTGGCATATTCAAGCTAGAATTAAAATTAACCTGAAGTAATTAAGCGAGTGAATGGGGAGTTGACAAGATAGAGAAGTATCATAATACTGCTGGATATGTAAGAGAAGATCCCAGCAAATTAAAACTGCCCATGACACAGTGTGATCAACGTGCTTTCACATGTCCCACCCAAGGTCTTCCGTTTTTATACTATGTTTGCATCAACTATTCAATTAAATGGACATGATTCTTTTGCCACACATAAGCAGAGCTAGAGTATCAGATACAGGGTTCGGTAGAACCCAGTAGCTTTGACCATATCCCGTATTTGTGTTAAGAAATCCATTAAATATGTATAAATAATTTATCTAACACCCAGTAAGTTACCTTTTCTAAAAATCTAGAACCCAATAATTCAAAATTCTGGATCTACTTATATTGCCATATATGCAAAGATTTTTCATTGATATTTGCTTAAGACAGATACTACATAGTAAATACAGAAGAAATTTACACTTGTGTGAGACCATAAAAGTAAGAGAGCTGGCAGAGATTTGATGCTTAATTGAATGAGCCTACACAAAGTTACAGAAATTACATGATCACCACTTTTGAATGAGTGTATCATTTAAATATGATCACCACTTTTGAAATGTTTGACTTGGAATTAAAAACAAAAAGAATTGAATCAAGATAGAAATGACCCCTAAGAGGCAGTAAGGTCAAAAAAGGAAGCTTTGGATTATGCTCAGCAAAATTGAAATAGTAAAGTTCAATCCGAAATCTGGAAGTATCTTCAAAATCTTCTCTTTGCTTTAGATTTATCAGTAAAGAACAAAAACTATATCAAAGAAAGAAAATTTTCGCCGAAAGGAAAGAAATTTCCAGCTCTTGTGAAAGCCATCCCTGCGACGCCTCAAATCTTGGGTCCAAAACCAGTTCCCTAAATTCAGCTTATCATCTGAATCAGGTGGTGGTCAACAAAACAACCCTATTGCTGATTCCTCTATAAACCACACAACCATCTGAAATGGCTGTTCAAACTTCTGCTTTTGAGGTTGTTTCTTCCTGTCAGGCAAATATCTATCATCCACGAACTCCGCCGTCACTTCAGAGTGCAGGCACTGACCACTTGATTTGCAAGAACATATTTCAAGTTGTTTTTCATGAAATTTACAGGAGTTGAAGCATATATGTGGATTAACTAGAGTATTCTCAAAGTGGTTTTCTAGAGTTAAGACGAAGACAGACTAATTATGAACTTAAGGCAGCCAAATTATTTGAACATGAAATGGGGTTCTTTTTTTATTTTTTGATACGTAAGATAATGTGGGTTCTTGGAGGTGGAAACTGCTAGCATGGAGAAACAGCTAAGCCACAGAAGGGCCGGAGTGCAGAAATTGATATTGGAAAAGACAGCACAGAGGTTGAAGTTACTCAGTGTGAACACTGATGAAGAGGAAACCATGTGAAAAGCCGTTGGTGAAGTTACCAGTTTCAATGAAATAGAAAGAAGTTGAAGGCCATGATGAGGAGCTGCATAGGGGTCACGCTCTTCATAAGAAGGATCCTAATCAAGAAAACCAGAGACCATCCAACCTTGAAGCATTGCTTGATTAGATTTCAAGTATTTCTGCAAATGAGCTGTATTCTCTCATTCAAGCTACAAATTTGAGTAAGCAGAAGCTGACTACAAGGTTAAGCAAGTCGAAATCTCACAGGAAAGCAATGGAGA
Organism: Lycium ferocissimum; assembly: GCF_029784015.1. Classification (NCBI taxonomy): domain Eukaryota; kingdom Viridiplantae; phylum Streptophyta; class Magnoliopsida; order Solanales; family Solanaceae; genus Lycium; species Lycium ferocissimum. Next base: position 40,653,849 of record NC_081350.1, on the reverse strand, counting down.
AGAAGAATTATGAAGACACAACCACAAGGACCAGAAGAAACTAACTGGAGGTTGGAAGATCGTGACAACAGAATTTGAAACCAGCAATTTTGGCATTAAAATAGAGTTGGAGAATGAAATCCAGGAAATTGGACAGGATAACACAGTTATCACTGGAGTTTCTGCAGCTTTAGTGCTTTTGGCATCGCTAGCTATCCGTTATCATCTATTGAGCTTGTATTGAATCTCCTCCAGGGGGTATACTCAACTCAAGAAGAACTCTCAGAGGGGCAAACTGAGATTTCTGAGGTTTCATCTTTGAACGAGCTATTGGATGGTCGCTCAGAAAAGTTTAGCACATCCCCTGATTATTTCCAATTCCAGCCTGAAGAATTTGAGTTAAGACACTTGGGCTACTGTTGCACAATGTTCAAGTGGGGCACCTTGAGAGAACACCTGCCATTGGATCTGATAAAGAAATGGACCTTGGGCCTAAGCCCTAACTCAACCCTCAAAACTAGCTCATGAGGGGAGGATTGCAGGACCATATAAGGAGACCAAACACCCATCCACAACCAATGTGGGTGAATCAACCCCCCCCCCCCTTTTGCCGCGGATACCCAGGACTGGACATCTGGAGCGTGGACAATATAAGATGGGCGCCCAACATTGGTTAAAGAATGAGTTGAGATAGGCCTGGCTCTAATACCATGATAAGGAAATGGACCTTGGGCCTAACTGATGAACCCCTAAAGCTAGCTCATGAGGGGAGGATTGTCCAAGACCATAGAAGGAAACCAAACACCCATCCACAACCGATGTGGGAGAATAAGCATTGGAAGAGACTAGCCACATAAGTGCGCCCAAGGTTGAACTGCTTGGAGAGACAATGGTCGGAGAAATCAGCAGCTCTCTTAAAAGTTGTGTTAGGAAAAACAGAACGATTGAAGCAGAATGGAGCAACACTTATTTATCTAAAGGAAAAGCATCAGAAGCCCATTCTTCTTTACAAGCCATCTATTCTGGATCATTCCATAACAGATTCTCCATCATCTAGAAGCTTTAAAGCTGAAACTTGAAAGGAAGTGTAACAACCCGATATTTTTCGAGTGAATTTTAGTATTAACCCTTTTATGGTGGTTTGCTTAGTTTTAACCATTCACCTTCTGAAGTAGGT